>NC_079454.1:9165630-9215592 GCF_903798145.1 Danio aesculapii
ATTTTATTTTGGCTAGAATAAAAGCAGCTTTAAAAAAATTTTAAAACCCTTTTAAGGTCCAAATTATTAGCCCCTTTAAGATATATTTTTTTCAATAGCCTACAAAACAAACCATCATTATACAATAATTACCCTAACCTGCCCAGTTACCCAAATTAACCTAGTTAAGCCTTTAAATGTCACTAAGCTGTATAGAAGTGTCTTGAAAAATATCTAGTAAAATAATATTTACTGTCATCATGGCAAAGATAAAATAAATCAGTTATTAGAGATGAGTTATTAAAACTATTATGTTTAGAAATGTGTTGAAAAAATCTTCTCTCTGTTAAACAGAAATTGGGGAAAAAATAAACAGGGGGGCTAATAATTCTGACTTCAACTATATATATATATATATATATATATATATATATATATATATATATATATATATATATATATATATATATATATATATATATATATATATATATATATATATATATATACATACATACATACATATACATACACAATTTTTATATGTTATGATCATACATAAACAGGTACTAGGCTGATAAAACAATATCAGGATCAAACATTTAGATATGAAAACCCCACGAATGACTGAAAACATGAGTGGAAATTCTGATTCTTATCGGGTGTTGTCATTTTCCTCTCTTGTTGCCCAGCACTGGATCTCTTTTCTGCTCTAGATACTGGACCTACTGGAGAGGCGGGGATATAGACAGTAAAGGCTCTATCTAATTGGTCAGATTTGGATAAACAACCTATGCATGCAGCAGAAAAAGGTTTGACACATAAAATAATTTACCTTCACTGTGATATGGATATCGCATATAATATTATTGCAATAATGATCATTTTTCGATATACTGCAGTCCTTGTATTTTCTGAATCAAAAAAAAAAATCTATAATCCCTTCTGTAAAGGACTTGCATCCATTGTAATAAAAATATATAAATGAAAATTTAGTTGAATAAGACTTCATCCAATGACCAGCGTTTTGTGCTAAATGTAAGCAATTAGCACGTATTTAATGAAATATGTCTCGTTCGCATATTTAAACATAACATAGATGCAATTATAAGCAATTATTACTTAAAGGGGACTATAACCAGCTTCTATATATATTTATAATCACACTATATAACAACAAACTACTGAAACACTTTGACATTCTCCCTTTGTACATATGAGAGTGGGAAAGCCCCGCCCATTAGTGACAATCTCTCTCTCTCATTAGCATATCACGTTAGCCTTGTTTTTGAATCTGCCACTATGCTGACACACAGGCAGTTGTAACTCCGCCCTCTTTTAAAAAGACTGCTGAGAACACGATCTCACTTGAATTTAAAGCGACAGTCATCAAAACAGCACAATTAAGATCAAAGCCTAAGAGGGGCAGTTTAAACGAGTTATAAAACATTATATGTGTGGTATTTAGAGTTGAGACTTCACAAACACACTCTAGGGACGTCAGGGACTTCTTTTACATCTTGTTAAAAAGGACATAATAGGTGCCCTTTAAATGTAGTCAATCCACTAGGGGAAAATGGTGATAAGTTATTTATATACTTTTTTTAATTCGCCTGAACTGTCTTGCCTTAAAAAACATCACATGTCTGAAGCCAGAGAAGCGTTTACTGTTTATTAAGGTCACAAAGCTTCCTCACATTACTGACATAAAGCTGAACTGAAACCTCCGGCATGCAAAAACACACACACAAATGCGTGATGCGATTAAATCATTTAAACCGATAACCCTCAAAACATCACTCTCTGCCAGCTGACTGAAATGTAAACACGCTCCGGTTTAACTTGACCACAACACCATGTCTGTGATTAATGTGGAAGAGAAGATTCAGCAAATCTTTTCTCAACATATACAGCTATAGCTTTCGTTTCCATGGCAATAAGAGGATGACTCCACAGAAAGAAAAATGAAACACAAACCTTCGCCCACAAGAGCCCTGCACATCTCCAACCACAGAAAAATATCTAATTCTGCATATCCACTGCCAAATATTACAATATTACAATATTACAATATATATATATATATATATATATATATATATATATATATATATATATTTGTTTTTATTAAAATTAGAAATAAATAGGATTTTCTCCAAAAGAAATAAAACAGAGAAAATACTGTGAACATTCACAATATTTGAAAAGGAATTAATTCTATTAATAACTTTACCATGTATACATGTGTCTTTATATATTTCTTGTTTGTATAAAGGTTAAATACAAATAAAAGATCATCATTAATAAAAATAATAATAAAACAGAAATAAATTAATATTTTTAATAATATTTTATTATTGTTGTTGTTATTGTTATTGTTAATATTAATACATTATTTACATTATTTTTGTTTCAATTATTAAAAAATAAATCATTTTTTATCATCATTTTATTATTAATAATAATAATAATCACAATAATGTTATTTAATTCTTTATTATTTAATATTATTATTATTATTATTATATGATTAATAATAAAAAATTATTAAGGTTTTATTATTATTACTATTATTATTATTATTATTATTATTATTATTATTATTATTATTGTTAATTAATGTTTTATTGTTATTTTAATATTATTTAATTATTATTACAAAAATCATAATACGTTAATAATAATTTAGCTAAATAATCAATTTATTCCTAATAAAGGTTTTATTAATGTTTTATTATTAAAAATAATAAAAAATAATATTAATAAATTTTAAATAATAAATTAAATACATAAATAATGTTTAATTAATGCTTTATTAACATCTTATTATTTTATTTATTATAATAAATTAATTACTATTTTTGTTATTAACAATAATAAACATTCATTAATTAAATGAATTATTAAACATTATATTTTATTATATATTATTATAAAAAAATTAATTTCTAATAAATTAATTAAATCATTCATTCTTAATGTTTTTATTGTTTTATTATTATTATTATTATTAAGAATAATACAATTTATAATAAAACATTAATTATTAATAAACTAATTAATGTTTTATTAATGTCTTATTATTTTGTTATTATCTTAAATAAATTAAAGATTTAACTACATTATGATTATTTTTTTATTAAAAATAATAAAAAATAAAAACATTGATAAATTAATAAATAAATCAATTACCGTTATTTAATAATAAGAATAATAATAATAATAAATTAATATTAAATTAAATAATTAATTACGATTATCATTAATAATAATAATAATAATAATAATAATATTAAAAATTAATAATAAAACATTAATTAATAATAAAGTAATCAATTAATAAACATTATTTTATTTGTGCTGTTTTTGCTAAAATACGGTATCATATAGTTTTATGAGAGGAGGTTTCATAGCATTAGTGTTTCATAGAAAAAGGGTTTTTGTTGGCAGTTTTTATCAGGTCTTTAAACATATTATTTATACTAGAATTATATCATATTGACTGAAATTGAAAGAAATATATTGTGAAATAAAGTTTGGCCAGAGAGTCCAGATACAAAAAAAACACAAATTAGATTATTTTCTGCAATATTAAACAAGTTTAGTTAAGTAAACTGATGGCTTAAAGATGACTGACAGTGAAGACGGATGTTCAGAACCGCTGTAACACCTTCACATGTGTCCGTCTTGCGAGTGTTGGCCTGGTGTGACTGGAATGATTAATGTACGAGATCTCTGAAGATCATTGAAAGAGATGCTGAAAGACGCTTAGAGGCACGAATGAGGAGGCCGAATGAAAGGTGGAATAAAGAGCCGGATAGAAAGATCCGGATGAGAAAGAGCGTAGGAGGTGTCGCTGTCTTGTTGAAACCTGCCGGCAAAACTGAGAACGGGACACAGCGAGCCTGAAGGAATGAGTTCAAGTGGCGGAACAACTGCATTTTCCACACCTTAATTTACATGTGTTCCCTCTCGATGTGTCCCATAAAAACATGCTCATTAATCTTGCATCTCCCTATAGATTACGCTTTGGTTCAGTGCATGTCTCTTAAAAATGTTTTGCAAAGGCAAACTTGTGAAGCCATTTGTAGCGATTTATCAAATGCGTGATATTGCTGGGTTGCATGATCAATCAAAATGAAAATCGCAATTGCCGATAAATCAAAATTGTAAGTCTTGAAGTGCTTCTTTATTCCACACTTTGAAGTCATTTTGAATAAATTTGCAAAGTGAATAAATGCAAATGGAGCAGGTGTTTAATCAGTAGTGAGTCTCCTCAGAGACAGAGGGTGCTCTTGCGCACGGAAAACACCATGTAAAAACCCAGGAAATCCACATAGGCTGCATCCGACATTGCGTTTGCATTTTGAATTTAAATGTACTGCTCGACCGTTAGAAAAGTGTGTTCTATGTATTTATGACAGTAGTATGAATGGAACTCGGACGTACTACATCCGCCATTTATCATCACCACGTGACCTACCTACGTCAGTTGCGTTGCTTCACTCTAAAGCTGCACAATTATTCGAAAAAAGATCGCGATCTCGATTCGACTCCCTAGACGATCTTAATCCAGCATTTCTACAATTTTGCCACTCAGGAGAGAAGCAAAGGCGGCTGCAGGAGTCTTTTCATTGTTACACATACATTGCTCAGCGACATGGACACCTCCAAATCATGTTGAAAGAGTCACATACTGTATTTATAAATTCTAATTCACCTAAAAATGTCATTTTTGTCTTCATATAATGCTGTATTCGCGGCCGGGAAACCACACGTGACGTAAGCTGCTGACCGTGAGCTGACCGTGAGCAGAGAGGGCGGGCGCGCAACCTACTTAATGATAGACACGCACAAAAAAATAGCAAAAAAATTTAAATAAATTTAAATAAATAAATAAATAAATAAATAAAAATCGCGATTCTCATTTTAGCCAGAATCGTGCAGCTCTACTTCACTCCCATTTATGAATTCCCTCACAGTGCATTATGGAATAGCGTAGCGTCCATCGGATATTTGTTAAAGAATCTCACCGGAAGTAGTCATCCAGGCACTTCTCGCATACTGTTTTTCGAATTCAATGAATTCGGACATACTACTCTGCTCGCATATCGATTTTAGCATACTATATAGTATGGAATTATACGATTTCGGATGCAGCCATAGCGTTTGTTGAATAAAGAGAGGATTTAACAACCCTAGAAATGAAAACGCAATTAGCAATTAATCAAAAGCTGAAAAACACCCGTTTAAAAACCCCACAAATGCACAGGCTGCGTCCGAAACCGCCTACTACTCAGTAGGTACTGCATTTAAATTTTAATGTGCTACACGACCGTTAGAAAAGTACGTAGTATAAATTGAACTCGGACGTACTACATCTGCCATTTTTTTATCATGTGACCTATCTGCAGCAGTTGCGTCACTTCACTTCCATTGATAAATTCCCTCTCGGTGCATCATGGGATAGTGTAGGGTTGATCGAATGCTCACTTCAGAATCTCGTCGGAAGTAGTAGTTCATCCGGATACTTCTCACATACTGTTTTTCGAATTCAGTGAGTTCGGACGTACTACTCGGCTCGCATACCGATTTTAGTGTACTATAAAGTATGGAAGTATGTGATTTCGGATGCAGCCATAGCATTTGTTGAATAAAAGAGAAGATTTAAGAACTTTCTAAATGAAAGCGCAATTAATCAATAGCTGAAATTGTAAGTACTTGAAGTGCTTCTTTTATCCACATTTCGAAGTCATTTTGAATAAATTTGCTAAATAAATAAATGTAAATGGAGCAGGTGTTTAATCAGTAGTAAATCTTCTCGGAGACAGAGGGTGCTCTTGCGTACGGAAACTCCAAACACCCATATAGAAACCCAAGAAATCCACATAGGCTGCACCTGAAATCACCTACTACTCAGTAGGTACTGCATTTGAATTTAAATGTACTACTCGACTGTTAGAAAAGTACGTTCTATACAGTATGAATGTCAGTAGTATGAATGGAACTCAGATGTACCACATCTATCATTTTGTCATCACGTGACCTACCCACGTCAGTTGCTTCACTCTATCCCATGATGCACCGCGAGGGAATTTTTGAATGGGAGTAGAGTAGCATCCATTGGATGCACATTTCAGAATTTCGCCAAAAGTAGTAGGTCATCCTCCCATATGCGCGTTGTGCAAGTCACACACCTCCATTGTAAATGACAAACTTGCACCCTAATCTTATTGGCATTGCTTCCAAGGCACGCGCTCAGCAGCCACATTTTAATAAAACTATAGCCTTCATACTGAAACGTCAAACCTGAATCTTTTTTTTTTTAATAAAACTATCGCCTTCATTACTAAATCGTCATACCCAAATTATTTTTATTATTTTTTATTGATACAGGCAATGGTGTTCAGTCAATAAACGTCGATACCGATTTTATCGCTCAGCCCTTTTATTAGCATTGTTATAAGTCAACCAATGCTGCTCACATAGGGCATATAGCATGTCGTTAATTTGCAGCCCTTGTCTTGTAAGGCTTTACATACTTTATTTTAAATCAAGAAATTATAAAATATGATTATTCAACAAACATATACAGTACAGTTGAAGTCAGAATTATTAACCCCCTTTGAACTTTATTCTTTTTTAAATATTTCCCAAATGATGTTTAATAGAGCAAGGAAATTTCTATGGTATGTCTGATAATATTTTTTCTCCTCTGCAGAAAGTCTCATTTGTTTTATTTTGGCTAGAATAAAAGCAGTTTTTAATTTTTTTATAAACCATTTTAAGGTCAATATTACTAACCCCTTTAAGCTTTTTTTTTCTGATAGTCTACAGATTAAACCATCGTTATACAACTTGCCTAATTACCCTAACCTGCCTAGTTAACCTAATTAACCTAGTTAAACCTTTAAATGTGACTTTAAGCTGTATAGAAGTGTCTTGAAAAATATCTAGTCAAATACTATTTACTGTCATCATGGCAAAGATAAAATAAATCAGTTATTAGAGATGAGTTATTAAAACTATTATGTTTAGAAATGTGTTGAAAAAAAATCTTCTCTCTGTTAAACAGAAATTGGGGACAAAAATAAACAGGGGGGCTAATAATTCTGACTTCAACTATATGTACAGAGCCCCAAACAACAAGTCAATCTGAATACTAAAGGAAAATGTCAACTTGACCAACCTGATTGAATCATACTTAATGTTTGCATTCCTGTAAAGACTCCAGCCATCGTTTCAGCTTTACAGGAAAAAAAAGTGGGAGTACTGATTGTAACTTTAAATCAACAGACATGGCATTCCATATATGTGAACATTTGGTTCAATTTAACGTCTGTATGTGACCCCTAAGATGCTCGTAGTTTTTGCATCAATGACTATCTCAATTTCTAATTTGAAAAGCGACATATTATCAGCATATCTCAACGGAAATGCTCTCCATCCAAAACAATGACAAACGCATCTTGCCTGAGTGCAGGTTATATCTACCATTTACCCTCTTTTTCCACTTCACTCATGAACACACACACAAATGTTGCTCTGGGGCCCCTCTGAGCCTTGTTCATCCATATTTCATTTGACATTCAGAGTGAAGTAAAAAAAAAAAAACCCTATGGAATAAGCCTTGAGGGAGATGATAAGTGGAGACGGTTAAAATGGAAAATATGATCTTTTGTGGCGCAGTAAGAAAGAATAAGGACTGTTGTGTGACTGTACAGTATTTCTGACATAACGTTAACAATACGCTCATGCAAGCACGTCTCAAACAGAGAACAATGGCAGCACCGTGCTGACAGAGAAATATCAACAGATTGTATCAGGGAGAAAGAAACAACATTACAATTATTGTCTGACACTGGAAGAGCGGCGTCGTGACAGGACAAAGGTTCATCGTTAAAACAATAATAAATAAAGAAGTCTATGATGGATGCGCACAACGTGGCTGGATGCGTATCAACTGTACAGGTGGTAAATGTGTGATGTAGGGGTCCCACCGATTACTCTCCCTCTGCAAGAATTCAATCACTCCATGAGAGAAAGAGAAGGCGTTGGTGGAAAGCTTGCTGCTGAGGTTTTCGTACATTAGGTTCTACAGTTCATAGCACATCCAGCTCTCAGTGTGACTGTGCAGTTTACATCAGACAGCTGAAGAGGTGAATATATGATTGTGGGTCTCAAATGAGTGTGTGTTTATCTGCTGTGCTCATATCATCATGATAAACAGTAGGCAATATTCTCCAAATCTATCCAAGTTCAATCAGTTACATGTGAAAATGTGCATATCCAATAAACCAAGAGAAATCTAACAAGATTTCAAAGACGAACAAATTGATATCGAAGTATTTTAATTAGGGATGGGTACTAGGGTTGGGCTTCAACTTCACGATGCTGAGCCGGCATCGCGGTCCATCGTCCCGCCCCACATTTATATTGATATATAACTTATTATTTGCATGTCATCTTAATAACAATAACGGTCTTTTCATGAGCTGTGTTAAATTTTATATATAGCTGCCGCTTGAACGGCTGACAGCATGGTAAGGATTAAATGAAGGATTATACAGTACCTCTCGTGCTTAACAGTGGTGTAGTCCTAAAAAAATTGGTGGTGTACTATTACCCACCCAATCCAAATTTTAAAAGTAGGCAAGGAATATATATATATATATATATATATATATATATATATATATATATATATATATATACACACACACAAACACACACACACACTGCACAGCTGTGGTTTGCTGACTAACTAAAAAACGAGTTCAGGAGCGGGATTCTACCGCCGTTTTTATATCAAATTTAAAGGGGACTGAGGCGATCATTTAGTAGTGTACAGGTAAATGCAAAGGTGTTAGGGGGGCTGAATGGAGGGCTAAAGTGACGCCCATGCTGTTTTATAATTTTACTTGAACGTTTTAGCGAGACTTCATTCAGCTGATTTGTTGTGATCTTCGAAAAACTCAAATACTCAATACACAAAAATTAGGGAAGTCTAATCACAAAACAAGTGAGTATACGGTGAGTATGATCCTCAGAAGTCGTAATACCCAAACAGCTCGTGGAAAAAAGTAGGCATACTGAGTATACGTGCGTATAGCAAGGACTACACCACTAGTGCTTAAAATGTGTAGATTCAGTGGCAAACGCTGTTACTTGCAAACCCCATCCCACAGACTTTACAGTGAATGGCTTTAGTTATTTTCATAGCAGTCTTGAAGCCACTGGAAGTCTTTTATCCACTCTTGGAAAAGTGTAAATGGTGGATTAACATTCTGCACATGATCACTAATAAGATGTGCCATTATTTGTAATTTTAGGTGGTTTCTAAAACTAAATCTGTCAGTATTATTTTCATTCTCTCATCTTCAGCGCTTTACGTTTTCGCGGTTGTAGCTCCTGTCATCTGAAGGCAGGACGCATTGAGTGATTGACAGCTGATATTAACCAATCCATTCGCCTTCAGTTCTAGAGCAGTGGGCCAATAAGAAGAGCACAAATGCTTCTGTATAATTTGTATACAACTTTATTTATTTATGGCTTGGTTATGGGTAAAGCAAAGACCATGTGGGTCAGGTAGTGAAAACGGTAGGCTACAATTAATTAATTAGTTATGAATCAATTGATATTTAACAACAACAACCACCCCCACGACGATGTCATCGTCCATCGTGATGTTTCACATTAGACATCGTATGATGCCAAATTGGTCAATGTCGCCCAACCCTAATGGGTACCAAAACTCAGTACTTTATCGGTATCGGTGAACGAAGTTTTGATAAGCTCTGACGTTAACTGTTCTGCTATCGGTACTGGAGAATTATTGCTGAATAAACATTACTTACAGTAGCATAATTTAACTAACCAACCTTTTCTAATTTGCGATATTTGATATTCGTCTGCACAGTTGGCAATCTCACATGAGAAATGCTTGTGTTTCCGGCCAGCGCGTCAAGTATAAAAGCCTTCAGAGTTCTCGGCTATGCGCACGCACTCAGTGAAGGCACGCGATAAGCGCAGCTCGTGACACAGACTCGCGCACACACAGCTCGTAAGCTTGCGGAGTGAACCAAACGAGTTGTTTTTCTCGAGTGACCTGTGACGATGCCCGCTGCAACAGCGTAACAAGTTGTTTTCTTGTACAAGCGGAAACGCAAGCAATCTGGCTAAGTGAAACTATCTTTCAAAAGTACATTACCTGGGGAAAGACGAAGTTTTTGATGGCCTAGCTACTAACGGTAACGTAACATCATCCACAATGTTATGCCAGCAGTCAATCACCTAAATTAGTATATTAATAGTTAAATAAACACACACATTTGGTTACAATGAAAACAGATTTTTTTTTATTATTATTATTTAATTTTTTTATATATGTCTAAATAAATCTTAGACATTAAAAATGCTTTTACATCAGCTGTATTTACAAACATAATCTATGAATAGCCTAATAATAAACTATGCTTTAGAGCTGCACGATGTTGGCTAAAACGAGAATCACGATTTTTTTGCTTAAAATAAAGATCACGGTCGGCGCAATAGCTTCGTGGTTAGCGCACTGACACGCAGTGGCATCGCCCAACCCTAATGTATCCTTAAAACTTTAATTATATTGTTCAATTAAAATGATTAAAATATACTTCTTGGTCAAATAAAAGATTTTTCTAAAGTCATCCACCATAATTTCGGGGCTCAAAACTATCAGTTCAGGCACCGTTTTGGCACCAGTACCAAAAAAAAAAAAAAAAGTATCGATTTAGCATCAGTATCGAAATAACCTCAAATGATCCCCAACCCTAAATTTACAATAAATATTGCACAATTGTGATATTTCAATATATTGTGCAGCCCTACATCAAACCATGAAAACCATGTATGCGGAACTGCTTACGTGTAAATAAACAGTGTTCCAAATCTCTCTGAAATGCAGACGTAAACTCCAGTCTTTATTATTTCAACTAAATCGCATTTAGATTTTCACCATATAAATAAAAAAAACATTTCAGTTTCAAAAAGCGCAGCCTATTTGAAGGCTTTGACATCAAAACTAATATTCTTTAGGCACAGATGCTCTCGCTTAAATGTCGTGCAGTCGTGTGTGATTGAGTGTGTCTTAATTTAGACAGACAGTGAAAAACACGCGCCGTACCTGCAAGCGAGAGCAAAGGAAAAACATTCGGGCATTGAGGAACCATGTGTATGAAATGACAACGAAATTCACGCTGCACTGATCTGAGCCTCAAGCCTCTCACAGGCCTGATTATTATCAGACGGATGAGCCAAACAGTTTGTGTATGTCTGTCTGACGGGAGGGAAACGGCGTCTGCCAGAATCCGGTTTACAGTTAAGGATGTTAGGAAAGACAGAAATAGAGCGACAAGTCTAAAGGGCCGTTCACACAAAGGACTACAAATGTAAAGATGCAGTTATTAAATTGTTATGAATGGAAAATAACAGTGGAGTTTAAAGCACAGCAATAACGATAACAATTAAGGGCTCATTCACACTGAATGCATCTTCGCTTCTATTAAAAGCTTGACGTGGCGTTTAGAAAAAGCATGAGATAATAACGCCAATAACAGATCTATTAGATATAGGAAAATAATATGTTATGATACGCACTTGAAGATACACCATACAACTCAGGATATTCTGGACAAAGCCACAATGAGCACCTTATCAGTCATGATATAATGGTAAATAAAGAGGTTATCATGCCAACTTTCTACTATAAACAGAAGCTTGAAGCAGGTTGCCCTGCCTCTGAGCTGTTCTGATCGGTCCTTGAAAGTGATGAGCTGCGTTGCGTGCAAAAGTTGAAGATCTTTCAACTTGACACACTGTCTTAAAAACATGGCGCTCTCGTGCGCGACGCTTCAAAAGACGAGAGTGTAACAGTCACACGTCTGTCAAGAACGTGTTTACTGTGAAAAACATTAGAAGAGTAGAGCATCGGCGAGGAGAAATGCTGTGAGCGATAGAGGGGGTCGCACACCAGATGCGCCACTCGACGTGCCAAGCAGCGTCATGCATTTTAGAATTCCAGACATAGATTTCTATTAGGGTACGCACACCGGTGCCTCAAATCGGCGGCTGCCCAGTTACAACTCTGAACACTACGACTCAGCGCCATCATAGTAGCTTCATTTTAAATAACATGCGAATGTCCGCATCTGGTTTGTGATACTTCCAACTGTCATGTGTGTGCCGTGTCACGGCGCATCTAGTTTGCGACCCCCCTATGAGTTCTGTTTTTGTTAAAATCACTTTCAGACTTACTTATTTTCCAGCTGATAAATAATAAAATGCCGACAGCCAATCAGAATCTATTTAAAAACCACCATATTTTAAAGATGATTCTATTCTTCTCAAAGCAACTGATTATATGTTCATAACAAACTGCAGGAGGTTATGGAAGGTATCCAAGCCTGGCTAGCAAACTGTGGTATGAAACATTAGAGCTGTGGAGATCGAGAAATGACTCTGTCAATTCAAAAATTTTCAGAATACACTGCGATTTTCTCTAGAATCGATTTAAAGCTTAGTTTTTAGCAACAGATGGCGCTTATGGGCTTTTCCATTCTGAGTACACAAGGCGCACCACACTGCCTTATTTTTTTGTTTACAACCTTTCAATGCAAAAAGTACATTCGGTGTGATCGAAGTCATACTCTGCTTGCTTCTGATTTCTTATGCCCAGTTCACACAGGATCTTGGTGTCAACGGATGACAGTGGGCGTGTCTTATTCTCACACTGATGTGACAGCCAATCACAAAATATCTTTATTAGTGTTCAACAGAATAAGGAAATTCAGAAACGTTTGGAACCACTTGAGAGTGAAAATAGTGAGTAATTAGTGGGTAATTCTTAATTTTTGGGTGAACTATTCCTCAACAGCTACTGTACATCAAACACAATCTAGCCTTAAATTTGGAGGAAAGAGCAGTTTGCTTATCCTGAAGAGACTGTTGGGGAAGTGTTGTTCACTAACAAATTGTATAAATGTGTGCATGAGTGTGTAAGATGTGTGAAACGACCAGCCTGTCAACACTCTAATTATCATTCAAAGAGAGAGAGAGACTATAAAAAGCCAAGGTCACACACATGCTATGGCAGAGAGCTGATCAGAAGCAAAGGAATCTGACAAATGCAGCCGAGTGTGATGCTGACGACTGATGATAGACCTGATCTAAGTGTGTGTCTCTGTGTGTTTGTCTCTCATATACATATATATATACACACACATACACACACACACACACACACATATATACACACACACACATATATATATATATATATATTATGCCGATCCTTTCCCTCTCTCTGGTCCCCACACTCTCCTGTCAATTCGTGTCAAAAATAATCCAGGACAAAAACTGTCCTGTCAAAAGGCTGTAAATGTGCGTACGCAGTAAAAAATTCTGATGTATGAAACACTGCACACGCGGAATCCCACGCATATTTTCTTTGTACATCCGAATTAACGTGAAACTGAGCGCACGTGCACGAGCGCAAAACCCCTCCCTGCCTCCTCCCCCATATGAATATGCTAATGATTCTACTTTGGCAAAACCAAATGAAAAAGCAAGCAAAAAGAGAAACTTTGAACAGAATGTGAATTGGAGGTGCTTTTTTCGGAGGTAGACCGGAGGAAAACGGTGTTATTTGCAAGTGGGAGAGTTTACCTGGCGAGATTAACGCAGTTGGGTCTGAACATCGCACTGTGAATGAATTAAGAAAAAGAAATGGTCCGGTGTAAAAGTGTAAAATTTTGTAATGTCTCTAACAGTGGGAGTGGCGTAGCTCGTAAAGCGCATGCATGGCAAGATGTTTTGACACGTTCAAGCATGAACTCGGTTCGAATCCAGCGTCTGATGAACTCCTCCTTTTTTCCCCCACTACATATCAGATTTTGCCTACTCTTCATCACGAGGAAGACAAGGAATCATTAAAGGGCACATAGTTTACATCTTTTTTATGATTTAATATTAATATTATGGTTCTTCTGAGTGTGCCAGTTTAGGTTCAGTTTAAAACACAATTCAGATTTTTTATTATAATGTGTTAAAAAGTGTCATGTTGGGGGCGTGTCCACAGTTCGCTGATTTATGGGTGTGTTGCTTCACATGTAAATAAGTTTTGGCTTCCCGCCAACATAAGGGGCGAGGCCATGAGCTCACCCGCTCTGACAGGCAGACTGAGAGAAGGAGCAGGAGTGAGAGGTTCAGCAATCAGTCGTACATGTACGACTCGGACACAGACCAAGCAGAGAGTACAAAATCCTTTGTGTCTTTGTACAGTTTTACAGCCAACTGTGTGCTAGTTTCAAATGTCGAGCTTGTACACAGAAACTAATAACCACGCACACTGAATTAACTTTGACTGAGGCACCGGATGCGCCGCTCGAAGCCGCAACACGGCACACCAGACACTCTCTGTGGCGCGGCAGAAACATGAAGTGTCCCGAATCGTCGCGGCACGCATTTTTGAATTCTAAACATAGGTTTCTATCAGGGTACACACAACAGCAATTCAAGTCTGCAGCGGTCCGCGGCGTCCAGCCGTCGACTTGAGTGTACCCTGATAAAAACCTATGTTTAGAATTCTAAAACGCATGCTAGTTAAGATCACAGGGAGCTTCTGGGATCGTGAGAAATGCAAACGGCTGAAGTATAAGGTAGACTCAATGAGAAGTACCCATGTTTGCAAACCTACCTAAAGATACAACCAATAATTCCGATTAGAGCGATAATGTGGAGAATATTGCTCTTGTGTTGAGCCCAATGAGCCTTGCATCTAAAAATAGAGCTTCCTTTAGTGATAGCTTCGACTCACGCTGAAAATGGTGGACGTGAATCAACAAACTGAGGATATGATGACGCGCCTGTCAATCAATATTGGTGGGCGGGGGGACCGCTCTCCTACGTAAAGTTGCGGTCAGTGTGAAAACTGCTCCAATTGGTCCACCGTTTTTTATGTCGTTAAATTAAAAAAAAGCACTGGATGTGCTTATATCACCCAAATATGACAGTCTATACACCATACATGCACATATGGCTGTCCAAACAGCTTGAAAAGTAGTTTTTTTATCATAGGTGCCCTTTAATAAGTGTGTGTATTATGTTAAGCGCATTTGAGCGCCACATATTATTTGCACATTTATTAAATGGAAATGTTTCATGTATGCAAATTCATCTTCAGATGGCGCCTTTATAGCAATGTGCGTGCAGTCGGTCACTCTGACTACATTGGGAAAACCGGCGATTGCTGCAAACTGCGCTTTAATGTTTGGCTGGTCAACTGCATGGTATGGAAACCTTATATACCTGCTAGACATGCGGATGATCCCCATACAGCTGTCATTGCACTGCTCAAAGATACATTGTAGTGTGCATTTTAACATAATTGCCTCTGGGAGTCGCCAATGGAAATAAAACAAACACACACAAGAAATGCATGTCCACCAGACATGAAGTTGGCGTGAACCAACGCACATTCCCACGTTCATTTCATCGTTAGTAAATCCAAACGTGAGCGTGAAATCTGGCGAACGCAAAGTTTATGTGCGTACACAGCGTTGATACATGAGGCCCCAGGTGTAAACAACAGGTCCTTGAAGTCCAGTGATTATATCACATTTAGGTGAGGCGTTTGGGGGTCACAACATTCAAAACACTCTGCTGAATAGAAAACTTCATGTCGCATTGTCAAAGAAAGCCGAAAAGATGACCGTAACCTGTGCTCTCTGTCCTCCTTTAGTGTGTGTGTGTGTAATTCAGTAGGAATCAATATGTGTGTGTCTGCATGCTGGAGGTTGGCGGTGTCAGCAGTTCAGTAAGTGGGCAGCAGCGGGCAGCGTGTGCATGTTTGTGTGTGCGCTGATTGAAGACTCCTCTGGGACGAGAGCAGCTGGCCGGAGTTCAGATCCGCTGCCTGCATGGTTTCTTTCTCTTTTCTCCACTTTCCCTCCCTAGTCTACAGCGGTCCTTCAGTTTCCTCTGCGCCATGATTTAATATACACGATTCAGAAGCCAACAGGAACCTCCACAGGAAACGAGGGATTCGGAGAGGAAGCACCAACTACTGTGCAATAGGAAAAGGGTTGTAGTAATAATGAGTGACACGCGGTCAGGGCACACACGCGAGCTCACGTTCACACTCTGTTGAATAAACAGGACAGCGCTGATAGAGGAAATGGGTGAGTTTGTTATCTTGGGTGTTGGTGTTTATAGTTGTGGTTTTTCGAGCGTGGAGCGGATCAGATAAGCGGAAGATTTGTGGGAATTTATCAACTGACATCTTTCCACCTCCGAAAAACAACACTCAAAGAAATTGCCGTTTACTCAAACTTATTTAAAATGAGTTGAAAATTAGCTTATTTTGGGACTTATTTAGGCCCAATCCCAATTCTATTTCTGTGCCCCTTCCCCTTAAGTGTGAAGGGGAAAGGCTTTAAAATCTACCCCTAATAAATGGGACACCACTACAACTAGAGCTGCACGATTCTGGCTAAAATGAGAATCGCGATTTTTTTGCTAAAATAAAGATCACGATTTTCTCACGATTCTGTAGATGTAAAATAAAGCCTAATATGAGTAGGCTATTATTATTGTCATTTCTTAAACATATGGCAAAACAACAATAATATTATGAGTAGGTCTACTGTTGTTTAAAATGCTAAATTTTGACTCATGTTGTTTTCTTGAAGGAGTGAACGAAGACAAATTAACAAGATTGGAGATTGAACACAGTGCTGTTTTGGACTGATTGTTTGAATTGATTTAATTAAAGGATCACTGGACTGAAACCCAACAAACTGGCATCACCAGTGCAAATGAAAAGATTTTATTTGTACTGTATCATGGAGACAGTTTAACAGCATGTATAAACCTTAAGAAAGCAACTTTATACCAATTTAATGCCCAAAAAAACATGTCCATATCCATATCAAATTTCTTAGAAATTCTTCTTAAAGTTTTAATAAATAAAAAATATGATAATTATTATTATCATCTTTCTTATTTTTGTTATTTAAAAATAACATACATAAAAATATTTTTAAATGTTTGCGCACACACCATTTTATAAGATTAATCAAGACTTTTGACATACATGCTACATCCAGAGACATTATTTACTCAAAACAGTACAATTAGCGTATTTTTATAGGTAAATGTTGATTTGTCCTTAAAAAAAATTATAATAAATAATAAATAATAATAATAATAATAATAATAATAATAATAATAATAATAATAATAATAAATAAATATATATATATATATATATATATATATATATATAGGGGGACTCTAAAAGAACTTAATAAATAAATTATATACAAATCTAAATGTCTAAATTTACGAACACCAAAAGTAAGTTCTTTTTAAACTGCACTTGAGTTAAAGACAGATTTCCTTGTTTCTGTTTTCTTAACTATAACTTCTAATCATTAAGAGTCCATTAGAGAAAATAAAACACCCTTACCCATAACCTTTGTCCTGTTCAGAAGCATGTTTTTTTAAATCACATCTTACACATCATGTCACCTGCTTATTCAAACACACGCAACCCACCAAGACAGTAAACAAAAAGGCAGTAACTAAAGAGTAATGTGTTTAGAAATCAATACAAGCATGTGTAAAGGATTCAGATTACTGAGACCGCATCATTCACTATTGACCCGCTGATTTGAAGTCAATGGCCACCAATCCATTGCAGCACATCTCACTAGGGCCGATACCTGATATTTTAAAGTTCAGAGGTCATACATGTGGATCAGTTTTCTTTTCGACCTGAAGCTCCATTCTGCCAAATGGACAACACTTGTCCTGCTCTAAGGAAAGGGGACAGGCATATGGACCCCGAACTGCCCCTCAGCCTGATAAACCATCATGTAGCTCTGTAAAGCCGTCTACCAGCTGAGCGTGATTAGAGGAAATCAGTAGAGGCTTCTGATGAACACATGGCCAGAGGATTCAATGGCCGCGTTTTCTGAAACACAGCTCAGTACAATCCATAAAACAAAACTGATCCCAAAAGACACCACAATAAACAAACAAACAAAACACATTTTATATCTGTTGTTTACTTAAAAAAAAAACTTTTTAGTATAGATTCTGTTGCATCATTGCAGTTGTATGTATGTAATACTTTAAAAGCAGACCTTAAATATTTACCTTAAATATTTATAAAGTAAATATTTTACCTTAAAGGGCACCTATGGTGAAAAATCAACTTTTCAAGCTGTTTGGACAGAAATGTGTGTAAGTATAGTGTATAAACTGTCATATTGGGGTGAAATAAACACACCCAGTCCTTTTTTTTCAAATTTAACAACATAAAAACGGTGGACAAATTGGAGCAGTTTTCAGATCGACCGCAACTTTACGTAGCAGTGCGGTCCCCCCGCCCACCAATATTGATTGACAGCGCATTAACATGTCAGGTAGTCACGTGTATAATCATATCATCAAGACAGGACAAGCGCAAAGCAGCCGGGAATAAAAGGTGTGTTCAGTTCGCTAGGATCATTTATCATCATCAAACGTGATCAAGAGTGAGTTTTACAAGTTTAAAATGTTTTAAAACAGAGCATGTGTGTAATAAAGTACAGCGATTCACTTCAGATGCACTTAATCAGCACAGCCGTGTGTCAGAACAATTATAAAGGAAGACGCTTCAATCGCGGTTTGTGGATGTTAAATCAGGTTTATTTTGTACATTACTATAAGAGATATCCATACAGCAGTGGATATTACCAGTATCATGTCACATATGCGTGCAAAAGGGGTGCAAAGCCTAACGCGCTCTCTCTCTCTCTCTCTGTGTGTGTGTCTGTCTGCGCTACGTTTGTGTGTGTGTGTATATGTGTCTGCGCTATGTGTTTGTGTCCTTACTGTGCGTGTACGTGAACTTTGTAATGACATTATGTGTGACTCATTGTTGCCATAGACTGTAAAATATATGGACTTAGTATCCGTGACATCACCCATAGGTTTCTGAACACTGCAAAAGAAGCCACAAGTAGGCGCGGCCAACCGTCGCCATTTTGTTCGCGCGTCATCGCACCCACGGCGGGATACCAAACAAGGGCAAAGAGGCGGAGAGTGGGCGGAGCTACACACACCTGTTGGCACTCTGCTTAGACCTGGCAGACAGACTTTACTTTGGGAGAAACGCTTGATACTTTATTACCTGCGACTCGTTTGTGTTCTGACCACATGTGCTTGGCTGTACACTATATCAATAAAGTGTTTAGACTTTCAAAAACACTGTAGTAATACATTGAGCCACTAAACATTGCTCTTATGACTTTTTTCTACAGGAGGAAAACGCAAATTACTTCCAAACACTTCAGATGTGTGTGTGTTAGTAAATGCAAGAGTATTGATGATGAAGTCCAGCATAACACTGTATGATAACGCTTCAGATGACTGTTCTAGAGCCTACAGCTAATCAATCTGTCACATTCTGGAGTGCTTTACGGGTCTAAAGAAAGTATTAATGATAACTTATCTTAAATAAAACGAATACATTAATAGAGATGGTATACAAGTATATAACTTTACTCACATGGGAAACGAGGTCACATGAATGGTTTGTGAGCACAATTAAGTGCACACAGCATCCCATATCATCTGATAATTGTTAGAAATAAGTCCAAAAGGCAGCTGACTGTGTAAAGCCACATAAAACAAAACAAAAATACGATGAATATGCCGAGATCAGTGGCGAATCTGCCGGATTCAGCTTAGGTGAAGTGACGGCGACCAGCGAGACCTAGCTGTCACTCAAGTGGCCACGCCCTTAATTATGCAGACTTAATATAATCTAATATAAAGGAAATGGATGAGCTGTAAACACCTTTTTTTCTGCTGTAAAGTTGGCCAATCTAACAGTGGGCTCAACTGCAATTTGCTCTATTATGGAGCCAGGACTAGCGGAATTTTGATGAATTGCAGTTTCAGTTACTTCCGTATTGGCCTCCCGAGGGAGAGCGGGAGGTTGCCGCTTGATTGTTGCAAATCCACAAAAAAATGCATCAAATACTGATTGTTAAAGTTCTTACTGTAGTATTTCTCACACACGTTACATGAGATCTGCTTCCTGAGGCAGCCGAGGCGATTGCTGACAGGAACGTGGGAACGGTGGGTGGGGAGGACTAGCCTTAAAGGGCCAGTAAAAAAAAAACAGCAAAACCTTTTTTCCAGCTATAATATAGACACTTCAAACAGCTATAATAAATAATCTGATGGGTGTTTTGAGCTGAAACTTTACAGACACATTCTGGGGACACAAAAGACTTGTATTAAATATGAAAAAAGGGGTAACCTATGTGCCCTTTAATATTATGTGTCTAAATTTACATCAGTGAGCTTATTTACATGGAAATCAATACTCTAATTTAATATGATTAAGACAATACTTTGCATTTCATTGAAGAAAATACAAAATAAATTATTTAATGTGTTCCTCATGATTTTTATTGTTTATTTTTTTAAATAAATGCGTACTAATTTTGGTTCTTGCAACAAAAATTCTTGCAACAAAATGTCTATTATATAAAGATATGCTGTGATCAATAGTTGATGACGAGTAAACCCTTTAAAAGGGCCCTGCGTGTATTTAGGTCTAAGATCTGAAAGTTGTGTTTTCTTTTTCAATTTTTTTTAATATTCAAATAACTTGAATATTTAATAATATAACTTGAATATACTAGTTGCAATAAATAGTAGTTCATATTTCATTTTAGACTAGTATTAATGTATTTACAGGCGTATGTTTTAACTTCTTATGCATCATATATGCTCCAAAACGGTTCTTCATTGATGCATGTTGAATTCGTCTTCCATCATTTGCAATGTTTAGATGAATTATGTACAATACAATTTTTAAAATAATAAATACAATTTATTAAATAATATTTTTTGTCTGAGAGACCTGCTGTAGCTTTGGACAGTGTTCATACAGGCACAGCCTAATGAAAATCAAGGACAAGCACTTTTTGAATCATCTATTTTTATTTTCAAGACTGACATGCAACTTATTGAACACCTGTAAAGTATTCTCAGCAACCCATAAAAACATTGCATAGAAATGATGTATACAAATAAAAACTATGTTTACAAATGATAATAATATAATAATTAAATAATCATGTGTAACCCAGTAGAATGAAGTTCTACACGTTTTAAGTTTTGAAATAATCTTAAGGTTATTTATTTATTTATTTATTTATTAGCTATCTATTTATTTATTCATTCATATTAATTCCAGAACAGAATTAAATCTAAAATGCGTTTTGCATTCATTTGTGAATATATACATCCTAATGTTGATGTGTAATGATATGTGCGTTTGTCTTTGAGAACATGATCAGATAGCAAGTTTGATCAACCTTCACTGAAATACAAGGGGTAAACAAGTTTGTTAGATGTTCCTTTATGATTGGTTTATACGTGTTTAGTCCCGTCTTCCGGTATGGAATGTGAAATGTGATTGGTTGTTTGGGAAAAAGGGGGTTGGAGAGCCGGCAGTTTTGGAAACCGAATGAGAGACGTGCTGCGCGGCTGTATTGATTGAGAATCATTCACGGAAAGTAAAAACACGACACTGTAATGTAGATCGCGTGTGAATAACACAGTTCTGATTACTTTGAGTTTGTTTTGTGTTTGTTTTGGAGTTCGCTGTGTGGTTTTTATCAGAAAAGTTACCAGTGTCAGTTATTAATCAGTTCAGAGTGAGTAGGCATTTTTTAAATGCCTAGAGTGTTAACTGACAGTAGTAGAGTTTTAAACTGAACTTCGGAGAGGGACAGTTAAACGGAAAAGCAGGAGAAAAAGGAGGACTGTGAGCTGAGCATGCGAATACACTGAAAGAGTTTTTTAAAAAAGTTGATATCACCCCAAATAGCCGGGATATTTGGTGATTCCTCTGATTACGTGGGAGTTGCCTTTCATCAGCTGGTGATTAAAAGTGAAAGCAAGCAATTGAAAGAGATCTGCGGCAGGTGATTGCTGCTCGTTGGATCGTCATCTGGATTTGTCATCTAAAGTACTGTCATATTGACTGCTGTCAACTGGGTCGCTGTCAACTGGATCGCTGGCATCTTATTCGCTGTCATCTGGATCAAAGTCATCTGGATCTGAGGTATTTTGTTTAATTTTATTTGTGCTCAGGAGAGTGAAGAGGCCATTTTCATTTCCCGGCCACAACGTACACTAGCAACGACACAGGCCTGCAACGGGGTGGGGTATGAATGTGTGTGTGTGTGGGCCCACTGAGTTTTAATTTGTTGATGGTGATGCTGTGAACATAAAATACTCCTGCATGTTTTACAGTGCAGTTTTATACTGTATATATTTTATATAGGTGCAATTCAGTGTGTAATTTAGTGACACAATTGTAGGTACTTTCAAAAAGAAACCTATTCTGTCACCCTTTAGTCACCTGTTGATTTATAACTTTAATTGGTCGAGTGTGTAAAGGTGGTATATTTCTATATTTGTTTAATTATTATTCTTCATCGTAAATTCCTTGTGTTGACTTATATTTGGGTCATTTTACATTCTTTCGGCTGTGCATAAATTCTATATTTTGTATTTTGTTTTACACCACGGATCTTTTCCCAATATTTATATTTCTATTCTAATTAAATTTATTATATTTTCTGATTCATCTAAGAGTTTTATTATTCACACAGTTTATTTCTGGTGATTTATTCAAACTCAGCAAACATTTATATTCTAATCTGCTTATTTACACTACATCATTGAAATATATCAGAGGGGCCTAACTTTAACATCTCTGTAGGCATTTAGTGTATTGAACCTGGAGCGCTATCTTAAACTTAATACACCTAGGTGGCGCTACATAAAAGTGGGGGCTCGTCCGGGATCTCCCTCTGATACATCAATGATAAGTGCCTAAAGAAAGAAGTGACAAGTTAAATTATCTGAATCCAAGCACCTACTGTCTTCTATTCAAAAGTGCATAAACTGTTGCTATGGCTTTGAGAAAGGACCCCAGTCTTCAAGCAGAGTTAAAAAAATGGTGTGAAGCAGCCAGTATTGATGCTACTCATTCTTTAATCCTGTTAAATGTACCTGTTTATACAGAAGTGGCAGAGATTGAAGATGTAATGGAAACTGTGAAAGCTCTGGGAAGGGTTCGAGTGAGAGACACAAGAGAAGGACCCACTGCCCAGTCTATGATGGTATTGTGTGAGTGCCGACAAGCCACTGACTCCACCCGTATTCCTCCTGAAGTGACAAGGGGAGAAAAGAGTGAGCCCTGGTCAGTTATCGTGATCCAACCAAGAGAAAGTGCCTCTAACACAGATGCTGAAGGATTCTCTGAAAAGCTGACAAAGTTCCTGATGGAGGAAGGGAAAACTTTTAATGACGTAAAAGCTTTAATTACACGCCCCAGTGCTGGTGATAGTTCTCCTGAATCAATTATACGTGCAATGGGTGAAGTACTGGAAAGGACCATAAAGCCAACGAGAGATGGAAATGCATACCGACGACTTCGTACATTTTCAGCTATTGTTCCGACCCCAGTTGGAGAGGAAAACATGGATAACTGGATTGATCAAGCAAGGCTCATGATAACTGAGTGTGACTGTACTGAAAAAGAAAAACGATGCAGAATCATGGAAAGCCTTAAAGGACCAGCAATGGAAATAGTGAGAGCTGTTCGTTTCTCAAATCCAGAAGCAGGTGCTTTAGAGTATGTGGAAGCATTAGAGAGTTCCTTTGGATCTTCAGAGTCTGGTGAAGATTTGTATTTTAAGTTTCGACTTATGCGTCAAAATGCAGGGGAGGCATTATCAGAGTTTCTGAGGAGGATTGACAAGGCTCTAAAAAAAGTGGTTGAAAGAGATGGCCTGTCTTTCAGAATGGTCGATAAAGTGCGAGTAGAACAACTCATTCGAGGGGCAGTAAATTCCGACATTATGTTGCTACAGTTGAGGCTTCGAGAACGTACAGTATGCCCACCTTCTTTCCTGAGTCTGCTGAAGGAGATACGTGAGGCAGAAGAGAGTGAAGCATCTCGCCACAGAATGTCAGCTAAAGCCAAATCCATACAGTATTGGGATGAAACCACAAGCATATCTGACATTCAAGAACTAAAGGGAGAGATTCAAGAGCTGCGTGCACACTTATGTGGAGTTATGCCCGAAACTGTTTCTACTTCTTCTTTGGTGGTTAAACCCAGAGAGAAATCTAAGCCGATGGAAAAAACAGAAGATGTAGAAGAGTTAAAGAAACAAGTTCAGTACTTACAACAACAGCTGGCAGTTATGAGTGTCAGTCCTTCTCAGGGCTCACTAGATGTTACAGAACAACGACCGAAACCATCACAGTCCACTTCATCATCATTCAGCCGCAAGTCAGCCAGAACAAAAGATGATTATTTCTGTTACAAATGTGGACAAGATGGTCATATTGCGACAAAATGTCAAGCCCCACAAAATTCAGACCAAGTAATACAGAAGCTAATTCGTTCTTTGCGTCAAGCTAAGAGTTTGAAGTCCGAGGCTAATGAAAGCAGAAAAACCCAGAACCAAGTTTGTTTCTCCAAAAAGAGTCAGACAGACATATACAAAGCCAGCAGTATTCCACAAGGCCTAGTTGGACCAGCATCAACAGTAGAAGTGACAATTAATGGACATTTATGTCAAGCACTGTTAGACAGTGGCTCGCAGGTGACAATTGTGTTTGAGAGTTGGTACTCTAAGAATTTAGATTATGTACCGATTCACCCCTTGACTGGATTATCCATATGGGGCCTCAGTTCATCCAGTTACCCTTATAAGGGATACATAGTAGTGGATGTCACTTTCCCTTTTTCAGTCAGTGGAGTGAAGGAGCCGCTGTCCATCCTGGCTCTCGTATGTCCGGAACCTCAAGGGCCCTCCCAGTTGCCAGTCATTATTGGAACAAACGCCAGTTTCTTCCAGCGCCTTGCTACTCTCCGTCATGATGTAAAAGCTTCCAGCACTGCACAAGCTTTGAGAATTCATACTAACCTCTCTGAAATACATCTGAATCAGCAGACATGTAAAAATACCTTAATCGACCAGCCTGAGGGGAAAGTACGATGGATGGGACCTGGAAAGTGTGTAGTTCCATCTAGAGGAGAAGTATTGGCCATCTGTAAAATGGAGACTGAGAAACCCTTGAAAAAAGAAATCTTTGTGGTAGACTCACCTGAAGAGGATAATCTTCCAGCTGGTACATTCATAACTCCATTTGTGCTTCCCTCTTCCACCGTTCAAGATAACAGTGTGCAAGTGTTAGTCCATAATGAGACCTCAAAGGACATTTCAATTCCATCGGGTACAGTAATGGCCAATGTGTACCTTACCGACACACTTACTGTTGGTTCTGGAGAAAAGAGCTCTCAAGTAATTGATCCAAGCCTGTTTAAATTTGAAGAGTCATCCATCCCTGAGTTATGGGAAATGCGACTCCGTCAGAAGTTGGCAGTCAGAAGTGATGTCTTTTCTACCAATGAGTGGGATGTGGGATTAGCCAAAGGAGTTGAACATAACATAAGACTAACAGACTCCAAACCTTTCAGAGAGCGCTCCAGACGCATTGCTCCTGCAGACATCGAGGATGTGCGACGCCATATCAAAGAACTTTTAGAGGCTGGAATAATTACAGAATCAAGAAGCCAGTATGCATCGCCCATTGTAATTGCACGGAAAAAGAGTGGAGCAGTTAGGATGTGCATTGACTACAGGACTCTAAATGCTCGCACCCTCCCTGATCAGTACACTACTCCCAGGATCGATGATGCTCTGGACTGTTTGGCTGGCAGTAAGTGGTTTTCTGTGCTGGATCTTCGCAGTGGATATTATCAAATAGCCATGGCTGAGGAAGACAAAGAGAAGACAGCATTTATCTGTCCTTTAGGATTTTTCCAGTTTGAACGGATGCCTCAAGGGATTACTGGAGCTCCAGCCACATTTCAACGGCTAATGGAAAAAGCTGTTGGTGACATGCATCTTCTTCAAGTAATAGTCTACCTGGATGACATCATTGTGTTTGGGCGAACTCTTGAAGAACATGAAGAGAGACTATTAAAAGTTTTAGATCGGCTCAGAGAGTGTGGCCTCAAAGTTTCAATTGACAAATGCCAGTTTTGTCAGTCCCAAGTACGTTATGTGGGGCACATTGTGTCAGCTGCTGGAGTATCACCTGACCCAGCCAAAGTTGAGGCGGTAACCCGTTGGAAAATGCCCACTGATCTGAAGTCACTGAGATCCTTTCTCGGTTTCTGTGGATTTTACAGACGATTCATAAAAGACTACTCAGCCATTGTAAGGCCATTAACAGAGCTCACTAAAGGGTACCCACCAACATCTGGCCAAATCCGAAAGACCGCAGATGGCAGGAAATATTACAAAACGACTGAGCCCTTTGGAGAGCGTTGGGATGACAACTGTACAGCAGCATTTCGTAAGATCATTTATTGTCTCACACATGCCCCAGTACTTGCTTTTGCCGATCCTAACAAATCCTATGTTCTTCATGTGGATGCTAGCCTTAATGGTCTGGGAGCTGTTTTGAATCAGGAGCATCCTGGTGGACTTAGGCCAGTAGCCTACGCAAGCAGAAAGCTGAGTGCATCTGAGCAGCGTTACCCCATACATCAGCTGGAGTTTTTAGCACTTAAATGGGCAGTTGTGGACAAGTTCCATGATTATCTTTATGGTGCTCAGTTTGTGGTGAAAACAGACAACAATCCACTTACCTATGTGCTGTCCAGTGCCAAGTTGAGTGCGACAGGTCACCGATGGTTAGCTGCTTTAGCCACATACAACTTTAGCTTACAATACAAGCCTGGGAGTCACAACACAGATGCTGATGTATTGTCACGCTACCCCTTTGAATCAGCTATCTCAACAGAATGGAAAGAAATTCCAAAGTCAGGAGTAAAAGCTATTTGCCAGCTGGCAAGAATTAATGAAAGTGATGAGTCATCCTCCAGGCTGGTGGATCATTTATGTGTCTCTCCTCACAGTATCCCAGAAGCATTTGCTTGTCCCACTTCATTGAGTTTCAGTCCTATGGAACAGCTGACCAATGAGGAGTTAAGTAAGGCTCAAGATGAAGATCCTGTAATTGGTATAGTTAAGCGAGAATTGGAGTCTGGAAAAATACTTACTGATGCTAGGAGTTCAGATGATTCAATTTCTCTGTTACGACGGCAGGGACCCAAGTTGAAAATTGAGAATAAACTTCTGTACAGAGTCACCAACAGATCCTGCAGAAAGGAAAACATACAGCTTGTCTTACCCTCAAGGTATTGGTCCCATGTACTGTGCTCCTTGCATGATGACTCGGGTCATTTGGGGGTAGAGAGAACAACTGAACTACTGAGAGATCGATTCTATTGGCCCCGAATGTCTAGCTATGTGGAGCAGTATGTTAAGAATTGTGGGCGATGTGTAATGAGAAAAACATTACCTAAGAAGGCTGCCCCACTGAACCACCTAACCAGCAATGGGCCATTTGACTTAGTGTGTATTGACTTCTTATCTATTGAGCCTGACTCCAGAGGTCTCAGCAATGTTCTGGTTGTAACCGACCACTTCACTCGCTACGCACAAGCATTTGTAACCAAAGATCAGAAAGCGCTAACTGTGGCCAAGATACTGTGCGACAAATTTTTTGTTCACTATGGCTTACCCACCCGTATCCACTCAGATCAGGGAAGAGACTTTGAGAGTGGTCTCATAAAAGAAATGCTTAGCATGCTCGGTATAAGAAAATCCAGAACGTCACCCTATCATCCACAAGGAGACCCTCAGCCAGAAAGATTCAACCGAACACTGCTGTCCATGCTCGGTACTCTGAATCCAATGGAGAAACACAGATGGAGTCAGCACATCAACCGATTAGTACACGCTTACAACTGTACTAAGAATGATGCAACTGGATATTCCCCGTACTATCTTCTATTCGGAAGAGAGGCTCGTCTGCCAGTGGATGTGTGTTTTGGAACTTCACCTGATGGAAAAGGAGCTGGTAGCCATCGACAATATGTGGAAAGAATGAAGTCAGAGTTACAACAAGCATATCAGTTGGCAACTGAAACTGCACAGAAAAGTCAGCAGAGAAACAAACGATTGTATGACAAGCACATAAAACACCAGACACTGGCTGTAGGAGATCGTGTGCTGACAAGAAATCTGGGTTTGATAGGAAAGAACAAACTTGGTGACAAGTGGAATTCTGTTCCTTACCTGATAGTTGAAAAGTTGAAGAACTTACCTGTATACCGCTTAAAACCTGAATCTGGAATGGGAAGTGTGAGGACTCTTCACAGAGACCATCTCTTACCTGTTGGGGATGATGTGAGATTGTCTGATTCAGGAAAATTCCAAAATACAGCTGCTCCAACAGAGATCAGGACAGAATCTGTGGGGAGAAAATATGGAAGAGGATTAAAGGAAATAAATCAGAACATGACAGGAAGTGGATTGAGAAATGACTCGGACAGTGAAGAGGATGACTTGTGGTATTACTACCCAGATAGGGTCGATGAAACTCAAAAGTATGTAACACAGGAGGAATCTTCAGTAGATGAGAGAACAGTTAACCATCAGGATGAATTGGATAGACCCGCTGCAGAGATAGATGACACATCATTCACTGACCAGGGCCATGAAGCAGTATTGGAGCAGACTCCTGAGGAACTTGGAGATCCTGCTCTAGAAGGGGGAGATCCTGGAACAGCCAATACTACTAGAGAGGTAGTAGAGCCTGTTCATGTGCGACCTAAGAGAAGCACAAGACCTATAGACAGATTGAGCTATGATTGTCTGGGGAGACCCACTAACAAGTCTTTAACCTTAGTTCACAAAGGAATGGTTGTAAAAGTACAAGGTGGTGACAGTTCACCAAAGTTTTGTAATACAGTGTGGTGCCACCCTATGGCACAGTGTACTCATTGTGTTCAAGTAAGAAATTGTGCTGAGCCTGAGATAACTGTTAAAGTTTAATGAGGTAATCTCATGAGGACATGAGATGTTTAGAAGGGGGAGCGTGTAACCCAGTAGAATGAAGTTCTACACGTTTTAAGTTTTGAAATAATCTTAAGGTTATTTATTTATTTATTTATTTATTAGCTATCTATTTATTTATTCATTCATATTAATTCCAGAACAGAATTAAATCTAAAATGCGTTTTGCATTCATTTGTGAATATATACATCCTAATGTTGATGTGTAATGATATGTGCGTTTGTCTTTGAGAACATGATCAGATAGCAAGTTTGATCAACCTTCACTGAAATACAAGGGGTAAACAAGTTTGTTAGATGTTCCTTTATGATTGGTTTATACGTGTTTAGTCCCGTCTTCCGGTATGGAATGTGAAATGTGATTGGTTGTTTGGGAAAAAGGGGGTTGGAGAGCCGGCAGTTTTGGAAACCGAATGAGAGACGTGCTGCGCGGCTGTATTGATTGAGAATCATTCACGGAAAGTAAAAACACGACACTGTAATGTAGATCGCGTGTGAATAACACAGTTCTGATTACTTTGAGTTTGTTTTGTGTTTGTTTTGGAGTTCGCTGTGTGGTTTTTATCAGAAAAGTTACCAGTGTCAGTTATTAATCAGTTCAGAGTGAGTAGGCATTTTTTAAATGCCTAGAGTGTTAACTGACAGTAGTAGAGTTTTAAACTGAACTTCGGAGAGGGACAGTTAAACGGAAAAGCAGGAGAAAAAGGAGGACTGTGAGCTGAGCATGCGAATACACTGAAAGAGTTTTTTAAAAAAGTTGATATCACCCCAAATAGCCGGGATATTTGGTGATTCCTCTGATTACGTGGGAGTTGCCTTTCATCAGCTGGTGATTAAAAGTGAAAGCAAGCAATTGAAAGAGATCTGCGGCAGGTGATTGCTGCTCGTTGGATCGTCATCTGGATTTGTCATCTAAAGTACTGTCATATTGACTGCTGTCAACTGGGTCGCTGTCAACTGGATCGCTGGCATCTTATTCGCTGTCATCTGGATCAAAGTCATCTGGATCTGAGGTATTTTGTTTAATTTTATTTGTGCTCAGGAGAGTGAAGAGGCCATTTTCATTTCCCGGCCACAACGTACACTAGCAACGACACAGGCCTGCAACGGGGTGGGGTATGAATGTGTGTGTGTGTGGGCCCACTGAGTTTTAATTTGTTGATGGTGATGCTGTGAACATAAAATACTCCTGCATGTTTTACAGTGCAGTTTTATACTGTATATATTTTATATAGGTGCAATTCAGTGTGTAATTTAGTGACACAATTGTAGGTACTTTCAAAAAGAAACCTATTCTGTCACCCTTTAGTCACCTGTTGATTTATAACTTTAATTGGTCGAGTGTGTAAAGGTGGTATATTTCTATATTTGTTTAATTATTATTCTTCATCGTAAATTCCTTGTGTTGACTTATATTTGGGTCATTTTACATTCTTTCGGCTGTGCATAAATTCTATATTTTGTATTTGTTTTACACCACGGATCTTTTCCCAATATTTATATTCTATTCTAATTAAATTTATTATATTTTCTGATTCATCTAAGAGTTTTATTATTCACACAGTTTATTTCTGGTGATTTATTCAAACTCAGCAAACATTTATATTCTAATCTGCTTATTTACACTACATCATTGAAATATATCAGAGGGGCCTAACTTTAACATCTCTGTAGGCATTTAGTGTATTGAACCTGGAGCGCTATCTTAAACTTAATACACCTAGGTGGCGCTACACATATATATATATATATATATATATATATATATAAATAATAATATAATAAACCTGCTAAATGTGCTTGTGAAAAGTTTTAAAAAATACTATTACACTTCTTAAATAATACAAATTTTAGTGAATAATACTAATATTAAGTAAAAGTACAAAGTACTCTTTTAAAAAACTACTCAGAGTACTAGTTAGTTACTTTTTTTAAATCTGATTTTCATTACAGCCCTTTTTTTAAGTGTAAACTTATTTGAATGGTTTAATCGTTTATATCACAAAGATACAAATATAGGAATTTGCACTAACAAAGGAAGTATGGTTGATTTTTCCTTTTATGACTATTAATCTTTTTCAATAGCACTGGCAAAACTACCACATACTCGATAAGGCTTATAGTGACACTTTTTGTCAATTTTTAAACAATATTTTCAAGCTTTGAAATGTTTAATTAAAAGTATATGATGAAAAGTTTTAAATTTATCCTTTTTATTTAAATATTTTACACTATTTTTCTTATTTGCTCATTCTTGTCTTTACAACATGGCAAATTTGTTTCTTAAACAGCCGTATATCACATGGACATTTTATTTTACGTTTGATCTAAAACTGATTTTTACAGTTATAAAATAATAAAACAAATGACTTGAAATATGAAGACACTACATTTTTCACAGTGTTTTAAGAGCCTTATCATTTATTTTGATAAATGTAACAACAGATTGCTTTGACCTGTAATGCCTGTAGAATTTAGTGATGCTTTAAGACAGATCAGAATGCAGTTATTATGTATAAATCACACAAATACCTCAAACAGAAACATTTCCAGCAGAATTCTTTGGTCGTAAAGAAATAAAAAAGAAGTTACACCTTTGCTAAAAGTAAGTTTCACGTCACGATACAGCCAAATAAGTAGTCCGTTAGCATCGTCATCGGTAATGCATCAATCTAATTCCAAATACTTGATAGTTTTTTACTAAATTTAGTCAAGGAGCAGAGATAAATAACTTCTGACGTTACTTTAAAAGCAAAGAGATCGTGATTGTAAACAGTCTGAGCGCACACACGCGATGAAGAGACGACTTGCAGTTTATTTGAAAAAGCCTATTTAAGAGCTCGCATATCTGTTTTTGCGATTAACGTACATGACTGCGCTCTCATATTAAAATAAAGCACTCACAACATTTGCAGAAATGAGTACATTCTGTGCTGACATTCAGACTGCATTTAGAGGAGTGACAGGTCAGAGGAGAGTAAACTCGCTGTCGGAGAGAAGAGAGCTAAACGTGTGTGTAGATCATCGAAATGGCAGAAAGAATGCCCGCGGTGTAATTACTCTTGCTAATAACACAGACGTCTCTATCGTAAAAACATTAAAAAAAAACATTATTCCTATAAAACTTTTGTTTTTAAGTAGTTTTTTTTCTGTCATTGCAACTCAGAAAGACCTTTGTCCTGCCCTTACGTTTCACGTAAAACTAGACAGACTAGACTGTAACTGGCCACTTATTATATCAGTCAAATGATCACTTCGGAATCGCGGGTATTTCGAGCTGTTTGGACAAAGAATGGGTCAAAATTACACCAGAAACACTTTATCACTTGGTGTCTTCAGTCCCTAAACATCTTTTAAGTGTTGTGAAAATTCGGGTATTTGTGCATTGAATTGTCACAAAAGTTCACAAACATTAAAATGTTCTCAGTGTGAAAATTGCATACAAAAATTCTCCCTGTTAATTTTAAGCACTTTTAAGCACTTTTCAACAAAACAAGCCAATTTTCCAGGTATTCCAGGACTTGAATTTCTAAAAGCCCAATTCAAGCATTTTAAGCACCTTGTGCGAACCCTGTTGGTATGTCAAACAAGTGGTTCTAACTGGATTTTGAATGTAAGCCTTAAATAAAAGTTGTTGTTTTTTATTTTAGGTTTTAGGATTTCAGCTCATACATTTTTAAAACCATTCAACATAAATCTACAGATTTCTAACAAGATTCTGACGTCTCTATCGTAAAAACATCAAAAAAAACATTATTTCTATAAAACTTTTGTTTTTAAGTAGTTTTTTTTCTGTCATTGCAACTCAGAAAGACCTTTGTCCTGCCCTTATGTTTCACGTAAAACTAGACAGACTAGACTGTGATTGGCCACTTTTCATATCAGTCAAATGACCACTTCGGAATCACGGGTATTTCGGGCTGTTTGGACAAAGAATGGGACAAAATTACACCAGAAACACTTGATCACTTGGTGTCTTCAGTCCCTAAACATTTTTGAAGTGTTGTGAAAATTCGGGTATTTGTGCATTAAATTGTCACAAAAGTTCACAAACATTAAAATGTTTTAAGTGTGAAAATTGCATACAAAAATTCTCCCTGTTTTTAAGCACTTTTCAACAAAACAAGCCAATTTTCTAGGTATTCCAGGACTTGAATTTCTAAAAGCCCAATTCAAGCATTTTAAGAACCTTGTGCGAACCCTGTTGGTATGTCAAACAAGTGGTTCTAACTGGATTTTGAATGTAAGCCTTAAATAAAAGTTGTTGTTTTTTTATTTTAGGTTTTAGGATTTCAGCTCATACATTTTTAAACCATTCAACATAAATCTACAGATTTCTAACAAGATTCTGCACAGAAACAGCAAAAACAAGTCTGCAGATTATGTGTAATTACTCCTGAAAAAGTTTCAACAACACAAAAATGGGTAATGAACAAAAAGGCCATTGAAGTATGTTTCATAAAAAGGTACTATTTTATCTACTTTGAAAATTTTAAGTGTAATTAAATGCATTATATGCCATTTCATTGCACTACTTTGTAAAATGTCCATGGTTTACGCATCAGTTTTTCAATAGACATTTCCTTTAAGAACACTTGTCTCCAATCGTCACTCCCTCTGCAGATCTCAACAGTATTTTTTTAATCAACATGAATTCCATGAGTCATCGTCACATTTTCACTCCACGCCTGTCTTTTTTTTCTCCTCATTCCCTCTGACACAGAGAGAAGTCTCCCAGCTGGGGTGAAGATGAGACCAAACAGCACACTGGCTGCATATAAATCACATGCACATCATTCCTATCCTTTCATTGCTCCACATGCTTTCGTTTGTTTTTTGACTTGCTCCCTCACAACGTCTTTCAGACTTTTCTTTCTCTTTCTTCCTTGACATGATTCCAGTTGGCCCTCAGGGTTTTGAGGGAGAGACAGAGACATGCTAGAGCTTGAGAGAGCAGGTACAGACAAAAAGACACAGCTAACAAACAAACAGATTTGCAGTAACAATGGCCAGGAGAGAGCCGGTACAAAAAGAGGAAAGCATCTCGGTTACAAAATCTGCCTACGCCAAGGCTGCTCCAAAAAGTTACAAACTTATTTTAAATTAACATGGTGTACAATACAAGAGAAATATCTTAAATCGAAGTGAAATAGGGGCTCTACTGCAAGTGTCAGTGAAAGACTATCCAGCAAACACACACGCAGTGAAATTGAGCAGAGTTTCTGCGTTTTTAGCACGCTCACGCTCGCCTCCCTTGCCACAGTAAGCTACAACGACATAGCGCATATGAGATAAATGACGTCAGTAAATAAAAACTGGTTATGATTATTACTGAACCGATACCGAATTTTCTGCGTCTGCATCAAGGTGCATCGAATAAACAATGAATTTTGACACCCCTACAAGCGATAGCTACCATTAGCGACCATTGGTAACCAGGTGGGCGCGTCGAGTGACATGAAAAAGTTGAGAAACCTTCGACTTTATGCAAATGATGAGCGACTTTCATGAGCGACAGCCAATAGGAGCCCCAATAGAGCTCACGTGATATTCTATCTGCCCTCTCAGAGTTGCCGTGATGTAGACCTACACAGACCTCTGTTTGCAACAGATCGCCACCCAAAGTGACAGGCAGCTACAAAGTCATAAGCTTTTTACAATAAAACACTGTTAGCTTAGCAACATGCTAACATGTAACTATAGCTAACTATAGACATACATCACTACTGCAACTAATTAAAGATGCTCTATGGTGGCGACAATACATTGTGTTTCTTCAAATCATCATTAAAAAACATGCATCTGTTCTAACCAGACACAAATGTCTACTAAAGGAAGTCGAGCCATCTCATTTATGGCTCCTAAACTGTGGAATAGCCTTCCTCATAAAGTCCAAGGCTCAGACACACTCTCTCAGTTCAAAACTAGATTAAAGACCTATCTGTTTAGTAAAGCACTCAATGCATTGCATAACGATGCATGAGTGTGCTCCACGCAGGTGAGCCGGCTTGACAATCACCTGTAGGACACACTCCTCCTGTCTTAATGCACTAGACATTTTGTTAGAAACATTCATATGCTTTACATGTTTGTTTATAGAACTACTATTTTCATTTATAACACTTCATTTTTGCATCTCATTTTTGCATCTCCCCTAGAGATTATGCAGCGCCATTGATGCGATCCAAGACCTGTGAAGAAATGATGCCTGATTCCTGAAAAACCACAGTGACAGACGAGTCTCCGCATTGATCCTGTGGGCCAGCCTGAACACCCACCGGTGCCTACTCACACCTGCAGTTCTCCACAATGGACATCCAGCGTTCACCACCCTCTGCCGCCTAGACTGCAGCAATGCACAAGAAGTTTGGCTAGAGGAGAAACGGTCGTGCTAAACTGAGCCTGGTTTCTTTCAAGGTTTTTTCCTTCACTTCGTCAATTGGTGAAATTTGTTCCTCGCCGATGTCACCACTCGCTTGCTTGATTTGGGACTTGTGGAGCTGCGCATTGATGGATTTGCTCTTCAGTGTTTGGACTTTCAGCAATGAATATTAAACCACATTGAACTGAACTAAACTGAATTTCAACTCAGAAAACTGGACTGACACTTCTATGTTAAGCTGCTTTGACAAAATCTACTTAGTAAAAGCGCTATAGAAATAAACATGAATTGAATTGACACAACACAATGTTCTTTCTAAAAAGAGCTATTCAGGTTACCTGATGAAATAGTATTCATATAGTATACATCTCAGAGGGAAAAAAAACATTGCAAAGTCATATTTTTTCTACATCGTACAGCCCTAGTACACATGCTCTTCTGATTGACTGTGATTAGTAGTTCATGTGATGAGCAATAGCAGATGGGGAAAGTGTTTAGAAATATATTTGAGAACAACTATTAATCATGGAGGATGATGCTGGTTTTCTTGGTATGCTAGTTCAAATCAGTATCATATTTGAAAAATAAGTTTGTAGAAATATGACCATATTTGCCTTCTCTGGCAAAGTATTACTCATTTTAAACAACAGCTACAGCATTTAAATGGCACTAAACTCTGCATTCTAATTCAATTCAAGTGCACACTGGTTAAATACACTACCTGATAAAAGTCTTGTCGCCTATCCAAGTTTTAGGAACAACCAGTAATAACGTGACTTCTAGTTGGTCATTTGGTATCAGGCAAAGGCCTCTAGATCACACTTATTTTACCAAAATAAAATATGATCATGCCTTGATTTTTAATTATTTAATTAAGACAGTAAGGTCTGACTTTGCTTGGACAAAATCTTGTTAACAGAAATAATGTACAGTATGGAACATAAAGTCATGGTGCAGTGGAAAAAGAATTAATAGTGTGTATGATTCCCATGAGCTTGGAAGATTGCATCCATCTCTGCAATGGCTCAAATAACTTATTAATAAAGTCATCTGGAATGGTAAAGAAAGCGTTCTTGAGAGCTCCCAGATTTCATCAAGATTCTTTAAATTCATCTTCAATGCCTCCTGCTTCATCATACCACAGACATGCTCAATAATGTTCACACATCTGGTGACTGGGCTGGCTAAACCTGGAGCACCTTGATCTTGTTTGCTTTCAGGAACTTTGATATGGAGGCTGAAGTATGATAAGGAGCGCTATCCTGCTAAAGAAATTTGTCTTGATACCTCAGGCTGTTGATGTTGCCTTCCACTCTGCAGATCTCTTGCATGCCCACACACTGAATGTAACCCCAAACCATGATTTTTTTATTCACTAAACTCGACTGATTTCTGTGAGAATCTTGGGTCCATGTGAGTTCCAATAAGTCTTCTGTTGTATTTGTGATGATTGGGATACAGTTCACCACATGATTCATCATAAAAATCTACCTTCTGCCACTTTTCCAAATGATCAACTAGAAGTCAAGTTATTATTTGTTGCTCTTAGAACTGGGATCGACGACAAGATTTTGTCAGGCAGTGTAGGTCAATTATAATGACACTGGGATTTGCTGCACAAACTGTAGTGTTAAGTGAACCTAAACAGATAAGAGAAGATAATGATTGACCGGAGATGTTCAAAAAAATGTCTTCTGAGAAAGGGTTTCTGGGAGGAGTAGAGTTCTTGTCCTCACCATTTGTGAATTATCTTTAAAAAAACAAAAAAAACAAAAAAAAAGTAGATCAGAAGAGAGGAACGTAAACTCTCAGTGACCCAATTCTGTTTGCTCTTTCTGAGGTCACAAGGGTCACTGGTTATAGAAAAACACAGCACTAGTGTGCAGATGCTGGATAGTTCTGGAAAGTTGAAGCGTCACTAGAGTTCTGGTGGAACTCTTTAAAATAAAAAGAAAGAAAGCCCATCATCAATTCAGTTCCTGAGCCATTCCTGAGAGGGACCATTATAATTTCACTCTTCCATCATTTTGTGTTTTTTTTCCGCCTTCTGAATCTGGCCGTCACAGAACAATGTTTCATTGTCTGCGTGTGAAGAAAGGCAACAGCTGTGGCCAAACAAACAGCTGTGTCACTTCTTCACCCCACACTCCTCCTCAGTTCTCCTACCTCCCTTTAAGATTGTTCGTCCCGACATTTTTATGCCACGTTCAAGGCCATTCACAAGCACATATTACACAAAGACAGACAAAACCTATGAAGGGGTTAAATTAGTCACTTAAACAGCTCCTGCCATTTGACAGTGGAAATGCTAGGGGAAAGGAGGATGCTGCACAGAAGGAAGATATAGTTGAAATCAAAACATTTCTTCTAGCAACAGCATGGATTACTAACTATAATTTCTGATCAATTATGATCCCTACTTGATATAATGATCTTGATCTATGATCCATACTTGACTAATCTTACTATTGCACACCACAAAGACACGAAGAACACAATACAATTCCCAGGCCAGTTTTCTGTCAAAATGGCATCAACCCACAAAGGCAAGCAAGACTCCACAAGGTGCCCTATGGTCCCTGGCACCAAGAAGTTAGCAGATGCACCTGGAGGTGGAGCTGCTGTGGATGAAACCTGTAGGTCCAGCTCATCTCACAGATGCTCAATTGGATTGAGATTTGGGGAATTACAGTGGTAGGTCAGTGCAACACCATGAGCTAATCCTTGTGAACTTTAAACTATTCCTGAACAATGTGTAGCTTGCAGTAATGTCCTGCTGAAAGAGGCTACTTTTACCATGAAACACCACTTTCATAAGGGGGTACACCTGGTCTATTTGGAGCAATGTTTAGGTAGGTAGAATGTATGACATTTAAATGGACAAAAATGGCTGCATGCTTGGATTTGCCAGCAAAACAGTGGCTGTTTTTCAATATGCGTTCTTCAGCGATCTTGTGTCCTCGTGTAACATCATCATCGGCTGCCAAAGTTCAGTTCCAAAACTCAAGACCACAATTGAGTTTATGTGACTTACACTTTTCGTAGAAAAAAGCTCTTTATGTTTTTGTTTTGCTGCCACCATCCTCACCAGTGTGTGTCACACACCTTATCCTTGCACGGGAAATTCCCTGCGCTGTTTTGCCTCTCACATGACAGCAGGGAAAGGCACAGCCAATCACAATGATCATATGTGTTTCGGGAAGGTGCGAATCGAGGAGAGATGAAACGTAATCTCTTCTGCATGTGTAGGTTAATATTGAAAGAGCGATTATTTTTTAAGTGAATTAAATTATTAGTGGGGACATTAAAATAGTTGGTCCCCCTCCACGTCCTGCCTGTCCAAGCTAAATCTACGCCCCTGCTTTTTAGCAAGACGGTCCTCATATAGCAACCTGTGGTGGTTTTTTAGGTGCTGGTTGTTTTATTTCCTCATGCTGTGGCAACAATTCTGCGACAGCTCTTACAAATTACCTGGTTTTGTTTGGTGTCTGTGACTTTGAAACCAAGATATTCCCATGTTACTGATGTGCTGTTTTTCTTTGATATTAATTATTGTATTAATGCTTCTGAAGTGGCAGATGCCATCATCCCACTCATTCGCGCTTTCCTGTTTGTTATTGTGGGCGTTCCGCATAGTTTGGTTGCGCAATTCTGATTGGGCAGAAGGAAAGTGTGCTTACTCAATTGGCTAGAAAAGCTGTTACACACAGACAGCAGTCATGCATTTGCTCTGAACGGGGGAAGCTAAATAGTATATATGTGATATTGCAGCCTCTTGCGATTAGCTAATCGCAACGCTTCAAATCGCGATTGGATTAATTGCACAGCCCTGTCTTAGAGGTCGCGTTCTCTGTCTCCAGAGTTCGTTCTTCAGAGGTAACTTGGCAAGAATGATCTCCAAAAGGACACGAGTCAGTTCTCAGCGTTCTTGGAATTGAGAAACTGCCAGAGTCTAGAAGTCTAGAAAATTTACAAACTCTGTCCTGGAAGGTCACATGTCCTAGAGAGTTTAACTCCAACCCTAATCAAACACACCTGCACCAGCTAGGCTTTCTAGAAGCATCCGTGCAGGTGTGTTGAGGCAAGTTGGAGCTAAAATCTCCAAGACACTGACCCTACAGGACCAAGTTTGGACACCTCTGGTCTAGAACGTCAGACACCATCTAACACATAGATCTCAAACTCGATTCCTGGAGTGCCGCAGCACTGCACAGTTTTGCTCCAACCCTAAATTAAACACAGCTGATTCAACTGATCAAGGTCTTCAAGACTACTAGAGACTATTAAGCAGGAGTGAGATGGAGGTGGTTAGAGCTAAACTATGCAGAGCTGCGGCGCTCCAGGAATTGAGTTTCAAACCATTGATCTAACAGTTTATCAACATCCCATTGTGCAACCCAGTGTCATCACCTTATCAGGTGAACAACCATCAAACAAATGCTTCATTCCAATGAGCAGTACGGTTCAGTACAGTACCTTACAATACAAATTTTCTGCATTTCCACTGTCAAGGGTACCAAAATGCAAACCGTACCTTTCCAAAGGGTAACTAGCACAACAGAACGGTACCAAAAGGGTGCAGCTAGACTCGGAGTACAACACTATTGGTTTACAGAATATCATCACCAGCTGTGCAACAAGCCATGGGAATGAAACAGAGGAAGTGCATTTTTTTTAAAATGCACAGCTAAGACATGACACCATAATAGTACAGTGATGCATGCAGCAATGAACCATGGTCGACCTGAGCCCAAACAAATCTACATTTTTACTGGTGCTCCTAAATTTTAAAAGTTCAGAGCACCAGCACCACAAACATGGCATACCGGCTAGAGGAGGAGCATAGGTAAATAGGTTTAAATCTTATTCCTTGATGGCGGCTCAGTTATTAGCACTGTGACCTCACAGTAAGAAGGTTGCTGGTCCCGACTGGGGCCAGCTGGCATTTCTGTGTGGAGTTTGCATATTCTCCCCGTATTGACGTTGGTTTCCTCCGGGTGCTCCAGTTTGCCCCACAGTCCAAAGACATGCGGTATGGGTTTCCCAGTACTGGGTTGCGGCTGGAGGGGCATTCACTGGGTAAAACATATGCTGGAACAGTGGGCGGTTCATTCCGCTGTGGCAACCTCTAGAAATAGAGACTAAACTGAAGGAAAAGAAACAAATTAATTTATTTCATGTACAAGTACATGAACTGTGAATTGGGACACAGCAAGTGACTCTTCAGGAATAGTGATGGAGATCAGTGTTCTATCAAAAGACCCTCTTTAATTAATAGTAGCTATCAAGCTTCTCTACCACTTATCCAAGGTTTAGGAGTGCTTCTTTCTTTCGCTCGTCTACAAGTTGATTTAAAAAAAATGTCAGTTTAAGCAGTAATGAAATTAGACGCAGCACACATCCCTAATAAAAATCCCATTCAGCAACTGCATGACAGGCTCAAACAGGATGTGTTACAGCTTCAAAACATTGATTTGAGCTCCCTAAATATAGAAAAGACATTGTTCTCTGTCTCTGTATGCGTGTTCACAAATCGTCCACTCCCACACAGGACAAAGACTCGCTCTCAGCAGTTGAATCTCTCAGAAGGACAGATAATGGGTAACCCTGAGTCCACCCAAAACCCTTCCAGTGTGAGTGCGTGTAAGTGTGACTTGTTTGGGCGGACGCCTGAGGCTGTGAGCGACTTGTCCAGGCAGAAGCCAACTAAAGGCCCCAGAGGAACAAGGGGAAAAGCGTCTCACTGTAAAAACAGCATGAAAGGCTATTATGAGGTGAAGAAGATAACAAAGGACAGAAAAACGGCTACAAGACGTTTCCCATCTTCACTTCACTTTGGTGCTAAACACGCATCTAGTGGAGGATGTGAAGTTGCGAATGACACACAAAATCACAGTCAAGTGAAGAGAGAAAGATGGGGGAGATTTTTTCCGTCTTTCCCAAAATACATCTGTTCCCACAAGGGGAAAAGCTGTTACTGAGAGTATGTGTGCGTGCGATTCAGAAAGGAACTTGAGGACACTTACAGAAACAGAGCCAGAGAGGGTATTAAACATAACACAGATAAAGTATTCAGGCCTTATATCTAAGGCCTTGTTCATACAGAATCTGTTTTTCCTTTCAAATGCGCTACTTTTTAATTGTTTTTCAATGTAAACATGTGCTTTTGTCGCAAGTGTGTAACCGTTATGCTAGTGTCTTGCATCTTTTGAAGCACCAGGTACATGAGCTTCTTGTTTTTTAGATGCCGTGTCAAGTTAAAGGTGCCTTATGTGTGTTTTTGACTCTTCTATAGCATAAAAATACCATAATATGTTTCCAGATATTAAAGAAACATGCTAAGTGAACATCCTTGTTTATCTGAAAAACTATGCTAAAGTCAGATATTCTGCTTTGAAAATGTGTGTACGCGTGCCAGAACGTCTGTCTTTGTTTTGGTTATTTTATCCCACCCAATGGTAGTTTAACCAATTATATTTCAGCACCCCGGGTTGCCTTGGTAGAAAACCAGGTATTTGATTCAATCAGTCAGAAAGGCTCATAAAGTATGTGTCTCTGAAATGAGACACAGATTCAGAGTTCCACATGAGGTGGTTATTAATTAGCAAATAATATAAATATTACTAACGTAAACATTAGCTGAGCAGGTTACATTGTAACTTCATGTCCTAACAACACGCTACGTGATGAGATACATAGTGATTTGCAGAAAAAACAACTGAAATTTAAATACAGCCATTCAGAAGCTCAGAATAGTGTACCTACTGCATTCCAACGAAATGATAAGGTTTATAATCTAATAAAAACATATTAAACCTCTTTAACATTTTTAAATGTAGATGCTGAATCACTGATATGTGTTGGCTTGCACTGAAGTTCTATTTCAAATGATCTGAGGTGAATCTGCTGCTGGCACACAGCTGTTGGTGTCGTCAATCTGGCAACCTGCACTTGGGTTTGTTTTGAACCAGGCTTGCAATACCTAATTCAACCACTGAGTGTCAAACTTACATACTGCACATTTAAATGGACATCAAATTTCACACACAGAGCTGGTCATTGCTGTCAGTTGACCAATCAGAAGAACACTGAGATGGGGAAAGATTTGAAAGTTTCTGTTTACAGGCAGTAAGTGACTGCGTCTGGACACACTTGTGCATTATGCTATGCTATTTCAAATCAATTCCTAGCAATACATCTCACAGTGTTAGAAGCAAAGAAATCTGTGGTGTGAATGAGCCCTAATGGCCTGTTTCCACTGAGAGGTACAGTACGGTACGGTACAGGTTGCTACGGGTCACCTTTATCAAGCTTGCGTTTCCACTGCCAAAAGGGTACCCTTTTGGTGGTCGTGGTGTATGACAGAACGTTTCAGATGATGTCATTTATACTCGAATGAAATGTCACAGTAAAGCCATCCAGGTCGTTCACATATCACATGAGAAACACTTCTCACAAAACAGATGCTTTATATGCATAAATACTTTTATATAAATGTTCATTAATAACCTTTCTAGGAATACGATTTAATTACAACTGCAGATCAATGACAGTGCGAAACAGCCTACTGTAACGTCTGTAATTATATAAAATAAATACATGAATAAATGAATATACATGAACACATACAGACCCATACAGTCTCCGATATGTTATTAATTACAGTACTACACACAGCATACATCAAGTCCTTATTTGGGTTCAAAAACAACAACACGAAATACAGCCCACAATCAGAGCAAACCTCTTATGTGTCTGTAATCTTCAGCAGCACATGTAGCCTCTTGTTCATAATAGTCCACAAGGTAATGAAAAAAGTTAAACATGGCAGTTTGTTCAGAAGCATCATTTACTGCTGTTTTTTCCGGCTTCTCCTTTGTTTTTTTGCGCTTCACTCTCGCGTTTGTCTAGTTCTGACAGGATCGAATATCGGAATGCTTTTATGATTACAAGCATGTTATTAATATGAGCTCAAAAAGTTTGCTATTTCAAATATACATGCGCGGCAAGCTCTCCGGAGAGCGTGAAATTGCTCACGCTTTACACAGGCTCGTATAACAACAACAGGACACAGCAGATTTTGTTCTTCTTGGCTTTGTGGCTGTTTATCAAGACGACGACAAGGTTTGTTTGAGCTCGGATCGACCATGGCTCGTTATTATATGTATATATTACAACGGTGTAATGTCTAGGCTGTGTTTTTAAAAAAGGCACTTCCTTTGTTTTTATTATTCTGTGAGTGACGTATCTCTGTAAACCAATAGTGTTCAGCTGCACATCTATGTACGTACTCATTGAAAATGCCAGATGATGTCGCAAGCTTTCAGAGACAATGCATTCTTCTGCCTTTAAGTTGATTCCATTCTCAAATGTGTCATTAAGTTTGATGTGTTTCCCCCTTACACGCAACTTTTGTAAAGCATCTGCTTCACGTAGCTGTGTCAAGATCATTGCTTGTAAAATACACTTTAGAAAGCTTAGTTTAAGCAAATTTGATCAACGCAATCATGCGTGTTAATCTGAGAGTCGCTCTTGCTCACCGAATGTGCTGTACTGCGTGCGTCCGTTCCCTAAGCAACAATAACAAACGCCTGATATCTGTCCGTATTCCTCAAAGTTGTTTCGAATTAAATGTTTAGAGATGGTGTGACAACGCGTACCTATGTGAGCCTTTGATGCACCCCTTGATGCTTCTTACGTCCTTGTCGCAGCACCAGTGGCACTTGCTGTCTATTGGTTACATAATCATCATATAAGCATTGCAAATTAGGGAATAATATGCAATAGTGCTGAAAACCAAAATGGGACTTTAGAGTGTTCAACAGCAGGCAAATAATACCTTGGATGAACTGCTACATCTGTCCGTGTTCTGAAGTGCTCATCTGATGGACACTACTTTATCCCATGAGGCCAAGGAACAGCAGCAGTGAAGTGATAACTGTTAACGTTAGGTCATGACAGTATAGACGAATTACCATGTTTGTAAACATTCAGGATGCGCGCACAGCAAGGTGGCAGAAAAAAAACAGGAGCGCTAGCTATTACAGCGAGGGAATGACATGCGATGCAGTACAGACTGTTGTTGTTGTCTTAGAAAAAAAGTTTTATTGATTACATATTATATATTATTTACATGCTTTCAGCATATTATAACAGCTCGTTACCCAGTGATAAGCACAGTTATTCAGCAAAATTAACGTTAAAGTGAGCGATGTTTGTCTGACAGGTCCATTTGAGATAGCACCCTCCCAATGGATATTGGATAAGACAAAATGGTCAAGCATCCAGCCCGAAATATACAACAATCTTATTGAAGCTCCAAGTGGTTTTACAGGAGAGAAGTTAAAGGCCCACAAGTCTTTGAATGCCTACAATTTTGTTCTGTGTGGTCATGTGCAAGAAATAATGCTCCATGAATACCAGATTTAAAACTTTGTAGGATTAAAAACCGAGGTTCTGCCTAGCCAAAGACAATGAAAAAAAATACAGAGCTATACAAGGCCTGGGTAATCGTCAACAAGCAAACAACTGTATTCTGATAGAGAACTGCACCTGTATGGCAGGGTATGTAAACTTACACTTGAAGCTGGTTTTATATTCGCACATTCGGACTTTCTCCTTAATAATTTAATTTCATACAAGTATTATTTGCAAACTCTTAATGGCGAAATCATGTTACCAGTCAATGACTATCAAAGTACAACATTGTTCACAGTCAAAACAGTGTTAATGTTGTTTTCAAGTCACACTTCCAGGTTATTTCAGACCTAATATTCAAAGTGCCGTGGTAAACAATATATAATATATAATAAGGGAGTGTGTCACAAGTTGTCACTGAATGAATGTGTGAATATAAAACCAACTTTACCGTAATAACTTTCACGTTTCATTCTAAGCATTCAGTGTCCGCAGTTTAATTAACCATAACTGTTTTTGCTGAAATCGTTGCTGCAATCAAAATGAGTAATGTGTATGATTCAGCACATTGTGAACTTACCTGATATGAAATGAGAACTGCAGAGTCAAGCATTTTTAATTAGGTTGTCACTTCATTGAGCTCCCTTTTAACCAAAGACGTCTGCGGTTGGCATTAAAAGCAGTGTGGTGTACGGTAAAAGTTACGTTTTCTATTTTTGGACTCGAATTTGGCATCCTACTGCACAACACGACATGTTTGCTGTTGCAACCGGTCTCTTTTTGCAACCGGGAACACGTGTGACGTCATGTGTGATGCAGGTTGGTAATTTGTAAAACTACACAGATTCATACAACATTGCATACCTAAACAGTTAGATTTGTTTAACAAATTATGTAAATACACAAAGTATTGAATTTTGGATGGAGAGGTGGTGTTTGAAATTGCCTTATTAAAAATAAATAGCAAGCAAGTTGTGTTTCATTGTGTTCCACAATGCTGTGTTGCAAACCTGTGCATGTTTGTGTATGTTGGCAGTAAACTGAGGTGACCTAATGAACTGACCATTTCTCTGATGGCAATGTGTGAAGAGCCCATCACAGTGAAAAACTAACCTCACTCTCAAACACACAACGCACACACCCTCACATACGCGCACTCACACTCACACGTAAAGCTCAGTGGGCTGAACACAGGTGAACAGATTGGAAGATAATCTGCCTGAGAAAAAAAGAAAAAGATTTACACACCAAATAAATCACATACCAGACAGTAAACATTAGAAACACTACAAGAAAGGTAGATTAAAGAAAGGCGGTCAAGTGAAAGAGATAGTTAAAGTAGAAAAAAAGAAAAAAGGCAGAATAAAGAAAGAAGAATGAAGAAACGAGAGCACAAGGACAGTCCAAGTTCATCTTCTCCATATGGCAGACAGCAGAGGCTCATGGGAAACAGCCATGACTTACCCAAAGGCGAACACACTGTCTGAGTGTGCAATCCACAGACGCTAACTTACTGAATGCCATCTATCTAAACATTGCCATGAACCTAAGATCATTTCTATCCATTTTTAAATGTAAGAGGTAGCACTACATCGTTGTCAGTCACATGACCTACCAATGTCAAGTCCCATTCACAACAGCAGCGACTAGGCACGGGAGGAAGAAAAATAATAATAAACTGATTCATTGATGCCTTGAGAATAGGTGCGTTCGACTTCATGCATCGCTGCGCAGATTGATCGAAATCTTAAAGCCGTGCATGGTTAGAAATGTTGTCCGGATTGACGCTGTGCCAACACCACATGACTGTCACATGTGGCATCAAAGTACCGCGACAGTGCTCCGAGATCAGGCGACTGATTCAGACGGTGCAGCATCTGAAGAGCGACTGCTGGAGCTTCGATGACGACACTGATATTACACGATTGGCTGAGTTCACCGCATGATTACAACCACGTGTGTTTCGGCTTTATTATTGAACAAATTTTAATTCACAAATTTCAAAACAAACAATAATTTTTCACATCCTCTCTATCTTCTATATATCATGTTTATTCTTGGAGGGCCACAGCTCTGCACAGTTTAGCTCAAACCAGTTCCAACTCACACCTCTTAATAGTTTCCAGTAGTTTTGACCACCTTGATTAGTTGAATCAGCTGTGTTTAATTAAGGTTAAAGCAAAACCGTGCAGAGCTGTGGCCCTCTGGGAATCGAGTTTGAGACCTATGCTTTAAGACAGGGGTCACCAAACTTGTTCCTGGAGGGCCGGTGTCCTGCAGATTTTAGCTCCAACTCTAATCAAACACACCTGAACAAACTAATCAAGGTCTTACTAGGTATACTTGAAACACCCAGGCAGGTGTTTTGAGGCAAGTTGGAGCTAAACCCTGGAGGGACACCGGCCCTCCAGGACAGAGATTGGTGACCCCTGCTTTAAGACATCACTCGGCGGCCATCTTTGAAATGCCTCAGAGGCAGTCTGCTTAAATGGTGATTAAATTTCCTATTTGTTATGACCAATAAAATTAACAATAACTGTCTCTTCAATCACGATTATAAACGTTTGAATCACCAAAAAAAGAAGGTATTACCTTAGGAATGGTATTACAGAAAATTTTGCCAGTTTTCAAACCTTGACTTTCCAAACCGCGGTATACCTTGAAAATGGTCATCGTCCCATGCCCAGTGCTAATACAATTAATATAGATAACCACTTGAAAGACTGACAAAATAAACAATTTCTAGTGGTTGGTAACTGCTCCCATTTCGATATCGATAATGCCTTAAATACGTGTTGCCAAAATGAGTGTTGTCCATCGAAATATCGAAAACGGTATAGAATATCGATATTTGTCTTGGTCTCGTATCAAAGTTACCAATTCCTGTATCTTGACAATACTACATGAAACTTTTTAAAAGCGCAATGAAATTCAGTCCAATCACAGTTATGCCTGCAGTTTGCCATTTAGACCGACATATGTGCAGTTTATAGGAATGTCACCTGGGACTAACCGTATCATTGTGCACACTAGAGGAGACCTACTTCTGTTAAAAGAAGTACAAGATAAATGACGCCGGAGTTGCATGTTGATAACAGGCCACGCGCTGACATTTCCCAACGTAGCAATCAAATACAAGACAAAGTATGTTTGTTTTGATGTAGGACAGACGACAGTAGGCCAAAGTTGACATGTCTCTGGTTGTGTGAGTAAGAAGAAGAAAGAGCAACCCTCCTGTTCCAGGCACTCCCATTGATTCTTCTGAAGTGTACGCCAAAATACACACCCCACGCAGCTGTGTATGTGTGTGCATTTCTGTGGTGAGAGAGGAAGCTCGATCTCACAAGCTTGCTCAACTGTGACATGCTTTGTGCCCAAGTGTCAAGTCATGTGATCTCTACCTAAACATCTTGTTTGAGAGTTGATAGTGAAACTTTCATTTTTATATTGACGCTCACCAGTACTGTCAGCCCGTGAGTCACAATCTCTGCAGTCAACAAGCTACAGTTTTTTTTTTTTGCTGGCCTTGACCTATATTAGAGAAATTCAGCACAAGCCTTCGTGTAAATAGCAATACACTGCTCTCTTTTCATCCATCTCTTTCACCTGGTGCTTGAAATATGGGTCAACAAATCCGCATTTTGTGTATCTACTGTATATACACATATTCAGTGGATTTCTTTTCAGGTCTAAATTAGGAATTGCGATGTTTATTGTGTATGCTAATAGAATAATCATTGTTTTAGCTGACAATAGGGCTGCACGATACTGGAAAAATGTCATATTGCGATATACAGTCTAAGTCAGAATTATTAGCCCCCCTTTGATTTTTTTTCTTTTTTTCGTTCATTTACCGTGCTACTTTGAATAAGGGCTGGGCGATATTGCAAAAAAAATTAACATGAAATCGTGTTTCATATCACTTGATATCAATAATTATTAAATATTTTAACAATACATTTAGGAATATTTGTTTTTTTTATTTATTTAACCACTTTATTTTAATTTACCAACATTTCGAAAGGCAAATAGTTTTAATAATCAAAAACTAAAATATTTAAACAAAATATCTGATCTCGTTATAATAAAATAAGTGCTAAAGAGACTCCTAAACGTGATAAATAAAAGTTACAAAGTGTGCAATGGTAAAGGTAGATCAACATCTGTAAGGTGTGAATAATAATGATACAGTAAACCTCAAACTCTGTAAACAAAACAAATTATGATAATCAGATCTCAGCTTTCAAGTAAAGGCAACAGTCATCATTATTCAAATACACACTGCAACATTACAAATTGCGAAGCTGTATGACTGCATTACCTCCTATGTTAAAAAATCTTTCAGATGGGGAGCTAGTGGCTGGGATGCACAAAAAAGAAACCAAAAAGCCACTCTGGTGACATCCTATTTCATTTACAATCTCCTCACTGCTGCTGTACGGCACTCATTTTCACATGTGTTGTTATTCTGACCTGAAGTGACAAGCACGAGCGCATGCTTCGTTTTTGGCTGAGGTAATTAGTCATTTTACTGAAATGTGTATATTCCATACAAAGTGTGAAGCAGATTGCTTAGTTCTAGCACTCGAGGCATTCGGAAAAGTTCAGATGTTTTTCAGCTAGGTGTACCTGGAAAATGCACGCACGTTATGTGGGCACTGCTCCCATGTCAAATTCGTGCATGTTGCGTGTGCCTCCATTGGAAATGTCAAATTGACACCCTAAGCTTATTGGCATTTCTTCCTAGGCGCACACTCAGCAGTCACGTTTTAATAAAACTATAACGCTTCATAACAAAACTTCTTACCGAACTCTTTTTTTTTTTTTGATTATCAATATTGACAATGTCCGGTCAATAAATACTGATAACAGTTTTATCGGCCAACCCTAGTCTGAATATTCAGTCTGAAATAGCATGCAAGTATAGCTTAGTAATAAGTGTAGTTCCTGCACGCTGCCGGCCAACCACTAAGCATACAGTAGTTGCTTTAGGACAAAGCGTATGAGAGAGTAAGACCAGCGATCATTGCATGCATGTAATATTGCACATTATGACATTAAGTTTTGCTTGCTACACAACTGAAAACGTGCAAGATATAATACAGTTTTTCGTTGGGAATTGCA
>NC_079454.1:9215692-9218192 GCF_903798145.1 Danio aesculapii
CAACTGCACATAATCATCACCCTCATAAGCTGACAGCCATTGACATCAAAACCACCAAACACACACAATTACAACACCAAAAAAGAGTGTGTATCAAACCTAGCATTTCTCAGCTGTGAGCTACAGCTCTATACTGACTGGGTCATGAAGAGTCTAGATCCTAAAGCAAAACCACTGATCAAAACCAGCCCGAGAGAAGATGATATGTAAGAGCCAAGATCCCACACATAACCAAACAAGGCTCAGACGAGCACACTCATCCTCTCTCTCTCTTTTACACATGTGCAAACTGACCATACAAGGTGACCAAGAGATGAAAGGTTATAGATAAATTGCACCAACACATGCCACTGTAAGTGCGCTCTTGAACGCACAAACAAAACGAAATGTACAGCCAGCTAATGCTAACCATGTTAGCGGTGACTGAGGTCAATGTCGATGACAGCTGCGCGAGCTACAGCGTCGACAGCCCATATGTCACAGTTAAAACCCTGTTTGTGGTAGAGCAGAACAGAGTTTCACTAAACTGATGATAAGCTGGGAAACCATTCAGATGGCGGCTAAAAATGACTTAATTTGGAAGATGCTCCAATTTGGAGGTAGCACTACTTGTTCCCATCGTGAGGAAATACAGACTGAATAAAAAGTATTTGAATATACGAATATTGTTGGTTTTGTGACAAGTCCGTTGTGATGTTTTCAATTTATTAAGTCTTTTTTTAAAGCAAGGGCTCGATTATTAAACAAAATAGCTGAAAAGTGTCAGCAAAAAAATAGAGAAATTGGTAAAAAAAGAAAGAAAATGAATATTAATTCACATTAAATATAATTATTACTCTTTTTAAAGAAATTTGTGATTAGTCTGTGTTACAAACATTCGAAAAGGAAAAAGGTATCAATAAAAAAAGTAAAAATGTATACAATATTTGGGCTATGTAATTTATGCTAATATTTGAAGCATAGGTTTTCAAAATGTTCAGAGTAAAATGTATTATTCTATATAAAATACAACGCTCCGACTACTTAAAAACGCAGAAACTGTGCACTGTTCCACTGCGTGTGTGTTTGCTGGACAGTCTTTCATTGACACTTACAGCAGAAGCCCCTATTTCACTGCGATTGAGAGAATAAAAGTAAGCTTCATTTCTCTCTCTCTCACTGTGGCCCATTTGACCTGCTAGCATGACTTTTCCTCTCCTCTCGGCTGTTACAGCGATACGTCTGGATACAGACATGAGCGGGTATCTGCAGAGTTTTCTCCACCGCGTCTATCATGGATCTGCCGTTTATCAGTGTCACTCATCTGTGAAGAGCGCCAGCGTGTAAGAGCCAATCGCAGCCCTTTCTGTTGAGCGAGTGACCAATCAAAGGGGTTTAAGAAAGAACTTGCTAGACAAGGCTCAGACAGCGAGCGTGATATTTAGATTTGTTTATTTGCTATAAATGCTCGTGTTGTTTAAAGGTACAGTTTATATATATATATATATATATATATATATATATATATATATATATATATATATATATATATATATATATATATATATATATATATATATATATATATGACTGCTTGTATTAAGGGACAAAAAGTGTATTACAAATAGTATATAAATATATATTTGATTGGCCTGTGTTAGTTATATTTAATACAAGAATTGCTGTGCTGTGAAATAAAAAATATAATTGTGTATGGAAAGCATCGTCAATGCACCGTGATGCACCTAGATATCGAACTGAACCAAATCGATGGCATGATAATCGTAACCGAACTGAGACCAGTGTAGGTTCACACCTCTATGATTAACCATTTGTTTAGCATCGTGACAAGATCTGAAAAAATAGGGATGCAACAGTTCTTGGCAAAAAAAAAATTAAATTATATCATCCTGTTGTGCTACCATGGTTCGGTGCGCCCTGTGATCAGCGTTTCAGAATATGCATTATTAATATTAATTTGGTAATAAAAACAACTCCAACAAAGCAAAAAAAGTTCCGTCCTTGTACGCTTCCTATTGCTTTTCACATGTCTGTGACCTCTCCAATCACCTCTTGGTAAGAAAATCTGTTGTTGACATCATGTTTCACTAAATATGTATATTGTTCTTTAATTTTTACTGTGAATTTTTTCAGTAGGCATTTTTTTCTAAACATAGTACATACCATAGCGAGACGCTAAAACGGTGACATACCAAACCGTAAGTAGATTAAACCATTGCACCCCTAGAAAAAAATATGTTTATTTGCCAAATTAATAATACAAAAAAACATCTTATTGCACACAATATTACTGTTATCTTATGCTTTTAAAGTAAAGATTAGCCCCATGCTAACAATAAAGTAAAACATAACAGAAATTCAATGTGAATTTGTACATACCATAATATATTAGCTTAGTGACAAGCCTAATATTTAAAACAAAAAAGTATCAACAAATGTCAACAGAAAACTCAGAGAGAAACATACAGTTTAGATATATTATTGCATGTTTGCTATGCTC
>NC_079454.1:9223192-9275692 GCF_903798145.1 Danio aesculapii
CCTATGGACACAATGTGTACACAAGGCCTAATTCAAGAGCAACTGAACACACACACCCATCCTGGGAGGCTCATCTTGAGTTTCAGAAAACCCCTGTCATTTGAGCTAGGAAGCAAAGCACAAGAGGACCTACAATCTTCAATCTCACACACACGCACACAGAGGTTGGCCCATGTAGAGTAGGGGGTCCCGTTTCACAAATGTAATCTGTGAATAATCACTTTTCTTTGTAAAGTAGAGGACACAAGGCCAGATGGGTCTCGTATCCACAAAAGACACGTCAACTGCATATTGTGCGTTCAATTATGTGTAGAACAGGCCAAAATAAATAAATTCGTTCAAAGTAGGTAAACTACTTTTCGATATTTGGCGTAATAGGCAGATTTAGGACTGCAAAATATATTGTTTTAACAATAAATGAAATGAAATCACTTCTATTGTCACATCAGTATCACAATGTGGACTTCAGCAGTAGTCCAACCCATTGGGAATACATGCCTTGGTATATGATTTTGACAAATGCGAAATATGTAGCTCTAGTGATGTTTCCTGGCAGCTTGCCAATGGAGGCCACGCTCAACGTTTTTTAGTAAGTAAGTAAGTAAGTAGCTGAGCTCCATTTTCTGATACATTTACATGTCCTACTCGGATGGAACCGAGGGAAGGGAGGGCTTGTTATGCATTGCAATCGACCAATTAAACCAAAGTCCCTTTAAGGCAAGCCATTTCACTCGGCAGCCATCTTTGAAACACCTCTCGAGCAATATGCTCAGGCATTCTGTCTGAACGGGAAAACATTAAGTTCTTTTGCCAAGCTTACAGTTACATTACATATTTGGATTCACCAATAAAATTAAACAACAACCGTCTCATAAGTTTCGCATCTAAACATTCAAACCAAACAAAATCGGCAATTTGTTCAGATTGCCCAAGCTATCGCGTTCACGACACCAACCTCATTCATGGCCATGTTACACCTTATCATCCTCTGAATAATGCTTTGTCCGATGGCGCTGGACTTCAGAAGACATTCACAACTTGGTCTTGATGGCAAATCTCCTCCAGAAATAACAATGACTCTATTACAAGTTTGTGGCTGTTTGAGTAGTTGCTGTCATGTGATGCGTATTGGCCAGATGGACTGTAACTCGCGTTCACATAACAAAACAAAAAAAATAATAATTTTGTTTTCAAGTGTAGTTGGTTCATTTTAAAGTACAGATTTCAAGCTTTATTTAGATACATTTCTTATGTCTGTGATGCAAGTATTCGCTGAGATTCCAGTCGTAAAATACACACACCTGGTCTGAACTCAGTGTTTCCTCTAGGATTTTTTCTAGCTGTGGCGGCAGACCTTTTACACAGATCTACCAACTACCTGTGACGTTATTTCAATGGCAAAAAAAATGTAGTGAGCGCAGTACTACAAGTCGAGATCGCATTTATGTAATATGAGTAGGCATTAGGCTTGTGCCGGTATTCGGTAATGCGATAAATCACGGTAATGAATATGCACGATATTGTTATCGCGGGCACTTCAAAATACCGTGAAAATAATAGATCCGAATTTATATTCTTAGAACGCGCCTTAGCTTATTTTCCATCAACCGCTTGAAGAAACACTGCGTATATGCTGCGCAGAACTGATGCGCACTCTGATGTAAACAATCCCCACATGTAGAAGCACTGTGCGCGCGCCCCCGCTGCCAGCGCACTATAATCCTCACACGAAAAAGAAGCATGGCGGAAGGAGGAACGCTGCCGATAATTTATCCCCCTTCAGCTTATTTTCCATCAACCGCTTGAAGAAACACTGCGTATATGCTGCGCAGAACTGATGCGCACTCTGATGTAAACAATCCCCGCATGTAGAAGCACTCTGGCACACAGTGCACGCCGCCGCTGCCACCACTCACTAATCCTCACACGAAGAAGAAGCATGGCGGAAAGAGGAACGCTGCCGACAATTTATCCCCCTTCAAAAAAAAAGTCAGAGGTTTGGAAATATTTTGGGTTCCAAAAAAATGCAGAGGGATTGCTGATCGAAGACGGTTTCTCTTTGCACATTCACTTTGATATAATTGCTCAAGTTTACTTTTATATTGTGTATTGTTTTATTTATATTTATTTGTATTTAAATGTTTGAAGTACTTTTAGTTAATTAAAAAGTTATTAAAGTTACTAAGTTAACGAAACTGAAGTATATATATATATACATACATACATATATATATATATATATACATACATACATATATATATACATACATATATACATGTATACATATACACACATATACATACATATATATAAATATATATATATATATAAATGTAAAAAAGAGTGATTGCTCCATATTTATATTTTACATTTATGGTCAGAGAGGTCATGTTTTGATCTTCTATTGGTCTCACACAATCACATAACGCAGGTCAGAGTTCACCAAGCTTGAACTTGACATACCAAACTGGTTGCACAAGCTGGTCTTCTGAATGAATAGATGTCTAGAGGATGAAAAGTGACCGTGGCTTTACCATGATTTTACATCGCTTTTACCTGCAATGTGGAACAGTCCTTCTTTGGACTCAAAAACAGCTGTTTTTATTAAACGGGAGAAGCCACCCTCCCCTTGTCCCACCCTCCCTTCATTTTTCAGTTGAGATTACATCAAACATTGAATAAAAACTGCACACTTCAAAGCACTCCACGGGACATTTAAGAATTATAATGAATCTGTTATGATAATTTAAATTAGTTATGGTACATCAACTAATCTGAAACAAAAATGTATAATAGTAATAATAACGCTACTGCAAAGCTCCCTCAAACGGGCCCTGAAAAGTGTAAAGCAAATGATGCGCGGTCAGAAGGGAAGCTAAAGATCAGCAGAAAGACAGACAGGAATCCCACCTGTGCTGCTGACTATGAAACAGCTGCACCAGTGCAACGTTTCAGCTCTAACCATTAGGCGACATGAGAATCCCCCTCGCAGTCATCTGAAAAGGACAAAGCTTTCCTATGTAGAGGCAGGAAGTGCTCAGAGAGAAGGAAGGACAGAGAGTGAAGAAGCGAGAGTGTTTATGGGGATTAAAGCAATGCCAGATGCTCTGGTTCATCTATAAACAATCCTGACAGGCAATACAATAACACTGCTAATACTCATCAGAGGCCCATAAAACCAAAGCTAAAATTAACAACCGAAATTGAACCTTTGCATACAGTTATTTGATTAACAAAGGAGATCAAAGATGTTTCTACTTCTCCTTTAGGGAAAAAAAAAACTCTGTGCAGGTGCACAAATGCTTGTCAACGCATTAGAAACATACGGTCACACTGTAAATACTCGGAGTGCATTCCTGTGGTGGGTAAAACTCATTACTCAACAGGGCTATAGAGTTGAGGCCGGTTCAACTACAACGAATTAGGATTTTTTTTCTTTATACGAGTCAATATCAATAATCATCACAATAAATATCAAATCTCTCTTACCTTCCCTACTGAAAAATCCAGCTTAAACCAGCCTAGGCTGGTTGGCTGGTTTTAGCTGGTTGACCAGCCTGGTTTTAGAGGGGTTTTGGCCATTTCCAGGCTGGTTTCCAGCCATTTCCAGCCTGGTCTTAGCTGGTCAGGCTGGAAAATGACCAGCTAAAACCAGCTTGACCACCTAGCCAGGCTGGGAGCCCAGCTAAAACCAGCTATGTCCATCTCAAACCAGGCTGGTCAAGCTGGTTTTAGCTGGATTTAGCTGGTCATTTTCCAGCCTGACCAGCTAAGACCAGGCTGGAAAAGGCTGGTAACCAGCCTGGAAATGGCCAAAACCCCTCTAAAACCAGGCTGGTCAACCAGCTAAAACCAGCCAACCAGCCTAGGCTGGTTTAAGCTGGATTTTTCAGCAGGGTTTTGGCTCATTTCCACTGAGTGGGACAGTACGGGTGACCTTTATCAGACTTGTGTTTCCACTGATAAAAGGGTACCAATGGTACTCTTTTGGGTGGCGTGGTGTATGACAGAAAGTTTCAGACGACGTCATTTTCGCTTGAGGAAATGTCTACAATAAAGCTGTACGGGTCATTCACATATCATATGAGAAGCACTTCTCACAAAACAAATGCTTCATACTAGGGCTGCATGATTAATCGTAAAAAGATCACGATCCGACCCTACACACGATCTTAATTTAGCTTTTCTACGATTCCGCCAATTATATTTTCAAGGTCAGGAGAGAAGCAAGGCAGTCGCACAAGTCTTCACAGCAACATTGACACCTTCAAATGGCGTTAAAAGTGTCACATACTGTATTTATAAGGTATAATATACCCAAAAATGACATTTCTGTCTTCATGTAATGATGTATTCACGGTCGCGAAATCACACGTGAGCTGACGCACTGTTTGTTTACTGGCGAGAACGCGCACGTGCACGCAAATGACGCCTACTCTAGTGAACAGAGCGGGCTGTGAATAACAGGTAATAAAGTTGTAAATAACGTTCAGCTTGTTGATCGTTTGAGGGCCGTGCGGGAGGTTTGATTTGCATGCATGTGTTTTTTCTCACAGCGACCACAGCCATGAGCTGACCTCGGAAGTGAAAGTGAAACCTGTGGGCACATCATTTAAATGATCATATTGCATTTTAGAGTTATGATTACGACAAGAATTTGAGATGGTTTTTCTTTCATAGCTAACAGTGTTGTGGATGAAAATAAATGTTTACTGTGTCAGTATAACCCTAGCCTATATATAATGGAAATATAATGGTCTAATAATGTTGTCAATGACAGATGACAAGCACATGTCTTAAACGTAAAAAATCAACTTCAGAATTATGAATAGTTATATTCTGATGTCATCACTTTACTGTGAATTAACAAACAGGACATATTGAAAGTCTGTTCAAGTCCACCATAATGTCTTTATAAAATTTAGCATTTTAAGCAACAGTAGACCTACCTACACATAGGCCTAATATTATTATTGTTGTTTTACCATATGTTTGAGAATTAACAATAATAATAGGCTAATCATATTAACCTTTATTTTACATTTACAGAATCGTGAGAAAAATCGTGATCTTGATTTTAAGCCAAAAAAAAAAAAATCGCGATTCACATTTTTACCAGAATCGTGCAGCCCTACTTTATACACATAAATACTTGTGTATAAATGTTCATTAGTAACTTTTCTATGAACATAATTTGATTATAACTGCTGATCAATGACAGTGTGAAATAGGCTACTGTAACGTCTGTAATTATATTAAATAAATGCAACATATATGAACACATACAGACCCTTACAGTCTACGCTATGTTATCAATTACAGAAAAACTACACACAGCATACATTTAGTCCTTATTTAGGTTCAAATACAACATGAAATATAGCCCACAGTCAGTGCAAACCTCTCATCGGTGTCTTTAATCTTCAGCAGCACATGTAGCCTCTTAGTAATTCCGTCATTTCGGGTTCATAATAGTCCAAAAGGTGATGATAATAATTAAACATGGCAATTTGTTTATGTTTTAGGTTGCAGACACATCATTTGCTGCTGTTTTTTTCCGCTTTCCCTTGTTTTTTTCACGCTTCACTCTTGCGTCTGTTCCTTCCTGACAGGATCGGATATCAACGCGATTCAACGATCACGCGCATGTTATTAATAGTTCATTATTTTAAATATAGATGTGATTGCGAGCTCTCTGGACAAAATTAAATCGCTCGCACCTTTAGATGGGCTCGTAAAACAACACCAGGAGACAGCAGGTTTTGTTCTGCTTGGCTTTGTGGCTGTTCATCAAGACGACGACAAGGTTTGTTTGAGCTCGGGTCGACCATGGCTCGTTATTATATGTATATAATATTACTGTGTAATCTCTCGGCTGTGTATTTAAAACATGGCGGTTCCTTTGTTTTCGTTTTAGCTTGGTGCGCGAGCGAATGACGCATCTCTGTAAACCAATAGCGTTCAGCTGTGTGTCAAGCTCTGCCTTTTGGTACCCTTGGTACCCTTTGCAAAGGGTGCTGAAAAAGTGGTACGGTTCGGTTCGGAACCGTACTGTGCAACTCAGTGTAAATGGGCCATTTAAGTTTAGATGATTCATAGTAGGCTTGTGCCGGTATTCGGTAATGCGATAAATCACGGCAATGAATATGCACGATATTGTTATCGCGGGCACTTCAAAATACCGTGAAAAATAATAGATCCGAATTTATATTATTAGAACGCGCCTTAGCTTATTTTTCATCAACCGCTTGAAGAAACACTGCGTATATGCTGCGCAGAACTGATGCGCTGTCACGGATTGGTCAGGCTCTCACGATCCCCACTCACGAAGATCACCATCACCTGACTTCTAATGAGCACACAGCTGCATCACATTCACGAGCACCAGATAAAAGCACAGCACTCCAGTCGCTCATTGTCCGGGCTCGTCTCGACGAAAGCGGACAACTGAGCGACCACTCAGCGTAGTCATCCTCAGCTAAAACAAACGCTTTACTTACCTGTTCTCTTTGTATTCCTCCTAGTCTTCCTGGTCCACCCGAATCGTCCTGTCTTCCAGTCCTTCCAAGTCTGTGTCATCCTCTGTCAGCTGTATCTGGTGTGTGCTGTCCATCCTCGTGTATTCCTGTTACCCAGCCACGGAGGAAAAGACCCCAACATCACTCCTGATCCTCCTGGCTATCCTTCATGTGCTCCTTGTTGTCATTTAATAAACACCCTAACGTTTCCTTACCTCTGTCTCCTGTCCGCTTCATAACAGAAGCCCGGACCAATAACGACGACAACATGAGCACCCCCGATCACTTTCAAGAGCTGGTGGACCAGTTGAAGCGGATTCTACAGCCACCAGCTCCACTTTCCAACGCACCACCAGCACCGAGCACTTCCGCCTCCACAGTTTCTTCTTCGGCCCTTCCTTCCAGTCCCATGGCCCGACCAGCGCCCTACTCAGGCGGAGCGGGGGAGTGCAATGGTTTTCTGTTACAATGTTCCCCTCATATTCGAAATGCAACCTTCTCTATATCCCACAGATAAGTCAAAGATCGCCTACATCGTATCACTACTCTCTGGGCCTGCACTTAAATGGGCTGAGACGATCTGGAACCAAGCCGGGCCGGTCATGAATTCCATCACTACCTTCACGGAGTATTTCAAAGAGGTGTTTGGACGTTCTGATGGGGAAGTAGCCGCTGGAGAGCAGCTGTATCATCTAAAGCAAGGTACTCTATCTACACAGGAATATGCTCTCCGGTTTCGCACTCTAGCAGCTGCAAGTGGATGGAATGAGAGATCGTTGTTGACCACGTACCGGCTCGGCTTGGAACCCACTCTCCGAATCCAGCTGGCCACATTAGATGATACTATGGGTCTGGAGAGATTCATCCAACATTCTCTCCGATGTTCCGATCGTCTCCGTTCCTATCAACAGGACACCATCACCCCCTCGTCTGCACTCCTCCAATCGCCTGAGTCAACAGCCTCTCCAGAACCAGAACCCATGATAATAGAGTCTGGAAGACTGACATCAGCGGAACGACAGAGGAGGCTGACCCGGGGTCTGTGTCTATACTGCGGTGTCAGTGGACACACCCGTATGGAGCGTCCCCTTCGTCCCATTCGGACTTCAGTGAGTGTATTCAGTACGAATATTGAACAATGTAAACCACTTACTACCACCGTACAAATAACTACTGCCTCTATTTCTCTCCTTGTCACAGCCCTCATCGACTCCGGGTCAGCAGGGAACTTCATCTCCCAATCCCTCTGTCGTCAACTCCACCTACGTACTGAGGCGTCCTCGCATATATACCAGATACAACCGATAACCCAGTGCACTCGATCTTCGACCCGTATCCATCGACAATGCGAAGACATCCTTCTTCAAGTGGGGTTGTTACATCAAGAGAGGATTCAATTTCTGGTTCTGGAGGGTGCAAATATGGACATCATTCTAGGGCGCCCGTGGCTGGTGAAGCACGATCCCATCATCTCTTGGGGCACAGGAGAGATAAAGAAATGGGGATCTGGATGTACACCTACCTGTTTTCCAAATCTCCCTCTTCAAGGTCGGAACCCCATTTCTTTGTTTACAACATCGGTCGAGAGTCCTCCTGAGAAGCAGTCTATCCACATTCCTAAGGAGTACAGCTCCTTTCATGATGTCTTCTGCCCCAAGAGAGCTTCCCAGCTACCGCCGCATCGGCCATGGGACTGCGCGATCGACCTAGTTCCAGATGCCCAGTTGCCAAGAGGTAGGATCTACCCGCTCTCGCTTCCAGAGAATCAGGCAATGGAAGATTACATAAGGGAGGCTCTGAGTCAGGGGTACATACGTCACTCAAAATCACCAGCCGCCCTCAAGCTTCTTCTTTGTGGCCAAGAAGGACGGAGGGCTGCGTCCATGCATCGACTACAGGGTCCTAAATAACGGTACAGTAAAATACCGATATCCCCTTCCTCTGGTACCAGCCGCTTTGGAACAGCTCCGAGAAGCTAAAGTCTTCACTAAATTGGACCTCCGCAGCGCGTATAATCTGATAAGAATACGTGAGGGGGACCAATGGAAGACAGCATTCGTGACCCCTACTGGCCACTATGAATATGAGGTCATGCCTTACGGTCTGGTCAACGCCCCCTCCGTATTCCAAAACTTCATTCATGAAGTCCTCCGGGAGTTTCTTCACCACTTTGTAATAGTGTACATAGATGACATCCTCATTTACTCCCGGAGTGAGGCCGAACATCGCCAACACGTTGCGGAGGTCCTACACACATTGAGAGAACATCACCTCTACCTCAAAGCGGATGAAATGCTCATTCCACCAGAAGTCGATTCATTTCTTGGGATACATCATTGACCAAACCGGTATACGTATGGATGGGAAGAAAATTGAGGCTGTTCTATCCTGGTCAGAACCCACTTCCATTAAGGAGCTCCAGAGGTTTCTTGGGTTTGCTAACTTTTATAGACGGTTTATCAAGGACTACAGCAGGATTACATCACCTCTCACTAATCTCCTCAAGGGTAAACCCAAAGGACTGGAGTGGACCAAAGAAGCAGCCGCAGCCTTCCGCCTTCTTAAGAAGGAGTTCACAAGGGCCCCACTCCTGACTCATCCTGACCCAAATCTTCCTTTCGTGGTGGAAGTGGACGCATCCACCACCGGCGTCGGGGCAGTATTATCCCAACATCATGATACACCGCCCCGACTGCATCCCTGTGCCTATTTCTCTCGGAAGTTGAGCCCGGCGGAGCAGAATTACAGCATAGGAGACAGGGAGCTTCTAGCAATCAAGCTAGCCTTGGAGGAGTGGCGTCACTGGTTGGAGGGAGCCAAACATCCGTTCCAGGTGATCACAGATCACAAAAACCTCCAATATATCAAAGAGGCCAAGAGACTATGTCCACGTCAAGCCAGATGGTCACTTTTCTTCTCACGTTTTGATTTCTCCATTTCCTATCGTCCAGGACCCAAGAATCTAAGAGCAGACGCTCTCTCTCGTTTACACGAGCATCACGATCATGAAGAACTCCCAACGAAGATTCTTCCCGAACACATCTCCATTTGTCCGATCACCTGGAACGCTCCTCCAGTCGTTGCCACTCCGGAAGCCCCTGCTCCGCCGGGATGCCCTCCTCATCGGCAGTTCATACCACCTGAACACCGGGTAGATCTGATCCACTCCTTACATACCTCGCTAGGCACTGGACATCCAGGGATCAACAATACTCTCTCGCTAGTATCCCAACGATTCTGGTGGCCAAACATGGCAAGGGATGTGAGGCAATATGTTCAGGGCTGTAAGGACTGTGCCCAATCCAAGAGCCCACGTCATCTACCCGCTGGAAAGCTCCATCCCTTGCCGATTCCGAACCGTCCCTGGTCACACCTAGGAGTGGACTTTATCACTGACCTCCCCTCGTCAGAAGGTAATACCTGTATTCTAGTCATCGTAGATAGATTCTCAAAGTTTGTCAAACTAATCCCTCTGAAAGGTCTTCCCACAGCCTTTGAAACAGCCGACAATATCTTTAATCAAGTCTTCAGGTCATTTGGTATTCCAGAAGATATTGTGTCGGACAGAGGTCCACAGTTCATCTCACGTCTATGGAAAGCCTTCTTCAAGCTCCTAGGTGTGGCCGTCAGCCTCTCTTCTGGATATCATCCCAAACCAACGGGCAGACAGAGAGGAAGATTCAGGAGGTGGGACGGTTCCTGAGGACCTTCTGCAGTGGTCACCAGAGCTCCTGGAGCCAGTATTTGGGCTGGGCAGAATATGCCCAAAATTCACTGCGGCAACCCTCCACCGGACTCACGCCATTCCAGTGCGTCCTGGGCTTCCAACCACCGCTCTTTCCCTGGGATGGCGAACCATCTGATGTCCCCGCAGTGGATCACTGGTTCCGGGAGAGCGAGAGAGTCTGGGACGAGGCTCATCAACATCTGCAGAGGGCAGTCCGTCGAAGCAAGGTAACCGCCGATAGAAGAAGGTCTGAAGAACCCAGATACACACCCGGACAAAAGGTGTGGCTATCCACCCGGGACATACGCATGCGACTGCCCTCTCGCAAGTTAAGTCCCCGATTTGTTGGTCCCTTCACCATCGTGGAACAGGTTAACCCCGTCACCTACAAACTACAATTACCCTCTCACTACCGTATTCACCCTACATTCCACGTATCACTCCTGAAACCCTATCACGATCCTGTTCTTCCCTCCACAGAGCCTGACCACGAAGAGGAACCCCCTCCTCCACTGCTCCTAGAAGAAGGAGCCGTCTACGCAGTGAAGGAGATCTTGCGTTCCCGACGTCGTGGTGGCCAGTTGGAGTACCTGGTGGACTGGGAAGGGTACGGCCCCGAAGAAAGGACATGGGTTCCCAGAGCTGATATTCTCGATCCTAGTCTCATGGTGGAGTTTCATGAGAGCCACCCTGAGTTCCCAGCGCCTAGAGGCAGAGGGAGACCACCACGGCGTCGGAGGTGTCGGCCCTCAGGAGCGGGCCCTGGGGAGGGGGGGTACTGTCACGGATTGGTCAGGCTCTCACGATCCCCACTCACGAAGATCACCATCACCTGACTTCTAATGAGCACACAGCTGCATCACATTCACGAGCACCAGATAAAAGCACAGCACTCCAGTCGCTCATTGTCCGGGCTCGTCTCGACGAAAGCGGACAACTGAGCGACCACTCAGCGTAGTCATCCTCAGCTAAAACAAACGCTTTACTTACCTGTTCTCTTTGTATTCCTCCTAGTCTTCCTGGTCCACCCGAATCGTCCTGTCTTCCAGTCCTTCCAAGTCTGTGTCATCCTCTGTCAGCTGTATCTGGTGTGTGCTGTCCATCCTCGTGTATTCCTGTTACCCAGCCACGGAGGAAAAGACCCCAACATCACTCCTGATCCTCCTGGCTATCCTTCATGTGCTCCTTGTTGTCATTTAATAAACACCCTAACGTTTCCTTACCTCTGTCTCCTGTCCGCTTCATAACATGCGCACTCTGATGTAAACAATCCCCACATGTAGAAGCACTGTGTGCACGCAGTGCGCGCCGCCACTGCCACCGCACTATAATCCTCACACGAAGAAGTAGCATGGCGGAAGGAGGAAAAATTGCCGACAATTTATCCCCCTTCAAAAAGGGTAAAGTCAGAGGTTTAGAAATATTTTGGGTTCCAAAAAAATGCAGAGGGATTGCTGATCGAAGACGGTTTCCCTTTGCACATTCACTTTGATATAATTGCTCAAGTTTACTTTTATATTGTGTATTGTTTTATTTATATTTATTTGTATTTAAATGTTTGAAGTACTTTTAGTTAATTAAAAAGTTATTAAAGTTACTAAGTTGACGAAACTGAAGTTTTTTGTGTTTTTTTTACCTGTCTCTCTAGTAAAATTACAATATCGTGATAATACCGTATACCGTGATAAAAGCTCAATCAATTAATCGCAGCATGAAAATGTGATACCAGCACATGCCTAATTCATAGTTTAAACTATACTTTAATTATGAAAAAAATGACAACACTGAGGTGAAATATTTCTAAAGGCAAATATTTATAAAAAGTATATTGAGACGGTTATACTATTTTGCCAGCCAAGTTCCGGCATATTCCATAATTACATTTAGATCATCATGATCGTAAATAAAACCACATATAAAGCACTTTGTTACCTTGAGGAAACTAAATAACATAGACAAGTGCTTCTCTTTGAAGTTGGTAGTGTGATCTTAAGGCTGATTTATACTTCTGGGTCAAGCACACGTGTATGCATATGCTCTGGCACAGCTTTTGTGCTGTTATATAGCCCTCACCATGACTGACATCGGTGCTAACGCGCACCTCTCAAAAAATGTAACTACACATCGCAACGACGCATAGCGCAAGCTCTGTGATTGTTGACTTGTAGCTGTGACAAGTGTGGCCAGTGCTGAAAGCCGCGAGCCTGATGGAGCGAGTGTTTGCAAGTGTTGAGTCCTGTGTAGGCATAGGACAATAACTGTTTTCAAGGTATACCGCGGTTTGGAAAATTCAAGGTTTTAAAACTGCCCAAATTTTCTGTAATACCATTGCTAAGGTATGTATAAGGTTTTTTTTTTTTACATTTTTTAGGACAACAGTATCTCCAGCAGAAAAAAATATCTAAAGATGCCATTTTGAATTGTAAAGAAATCAGTGTTTTTGAAACAAATGAAGACAGCAGAAGTCAATTAATCTTTTGCATTATTTAGCCTGACATGTTTACTATTCCAAACTATTAAAAATAGTTTGTTAAAATATATTGCTTTCAAAGGGAAAAAAGTTTTAGTTTTTTTACCAAGACATTTTAAAAGAAAATATTTTAGAGCAGTGAGCACAATGCCGTGATATTTTTATCCAAGGTTATCATACCTGTCACTTAACCTAGCAACTGTGCCAACATGCTTTAAAACCACCTCTATTGTGCCAGTGCCGAAACACTCCAGCCCAACATGCCTGAATGACTACCGCCCTGTAGCACTCACACCCATCATCATGAAGTGCTTTGAGCGGTTGGTCCTGGCACATCTGAAAGACTCTCTGCCATCCACACTGGACCCACATCAGTTTGCCTACCGTGGCAACAGGAGCACAGAAGATGCCGTCTCCATAGCACTGCACTCTGTCCTCACACACCTGGACAATAAAAACACTTATGCACGAATGCTGTTTGTTGACTTCAGCTCAGCATTCAACACTGTCATACCCTCTAAGCTACTGATCAAACTCAGAGACCTGGATATCAACACGTCTCTCTGCAACTGGGTTATGGACTTTCTGACTAACAGACCTCAGAATGTTAGATCAGGCCACATCTGCTCCACCACCGTCACACTCAACACTGGTGTACCACAGGGCTGCGTGCTGAGCCCCTTCCTCTACTCCCTTTTTACCATCGACTGTAGGCCTGTGAACAGATCCAACACCATCATCAAATTTGCAGATGACACCACAGTGATTGGTCTAATCAGCAATAATGATGAGACTGCCTACAGGGAGGAGATACAGCATCTGGCCACTTGGTGCACCGACAATAATCTGCTCCTCAACACCAATAAGACCAAGGAGCTCATTGTGGACTTCAGGAAGGGACGAACAGGCTCGCATGATCCCATCCACATTAATGGGATGGCCGTTGAGCCTGTCTCATCCTTCAAGTTCCTGGGGACCCACATCTCAAAGGACCTTTCCTGGACCACCAACACCTCCAGCCTGGTCAAGAAGGCTCATCAGCGCCTATTCTTCTTGAGGCAACTTAAGAAGAACCAGCTTTCATCAGCCGTCCTGGTGAACTTCTACCGCTGCACAATAGAAAGCATCCTGACCAACTGCGTCACAGTCTGGTATGGAAGCTGCTCTGTTGCTGAGCGTAAAGCACTGCAGCGGGTGGTGAAAACTGCCCAACGCATCACAGGGACTACACTGCCAGCCATTGAGGACATCCAGAAGAAACACTGTCTGCGCCGAGCACGCAGTATTCTTAAGGACACCTCTCACCCTGCTCACAGAATGTTCTCTCTCCTGCCTTCCGGCAGGCGCTTCAGGCTCCCCCGGACAAAAACCAGCAGACTGAGGAACAGCTTTTTCCCCAGAGCTGTCTTCATTTTGAACTCTGCCCCTCACTGACTCTTTTGCCCCCCCAATACACCCCCCACACTCCTCTAACTTATACTCCTCACAATCACTGCACTATTTAACATTTGCACATATTCATTGCACTGATTCATTTACTTGAACTGTACATACCCACAGCACATGGACATTTGTAATTTGTAATTATGTTTATCTATCTGCCACTCCTGATTATTAATAGCATCCTGTACATATATTCATTTATGCAAATCTCTGTTCATAGCTAATACAACCTGTATATAATGTTGATAGTACATCCATCTGTAAATATCACCATAGTTTTTCTATAACTGCACTTTATAACTTATACCTGTATCCTGCACTTGCTGCTATTGCACTGCTGGTTAGACCGAAACTGCATTTCGTTGCCTTGTACTTGTACATGTGTAATGACAATAAAGTTGAATCTAATCTAATTACCGTCAGAATCTTATACCGGCCCATGCCTATAATCCTGTGACAAGCTCCAGATGGAAACTTTAGTTTTGTGTTTACCTCTGAATGAGCGAGTTTTAGCTATGTGTACATTAAGGTAGCGCCCAGAAAAGAAAAAAAAACATCCCCAAAGAAACTCGACACATGAGGAACATAAAAACCTACTGCTAGCTAGCGTTTTGGAGGTGTTATCGCAGAGCAACACAAACAGCACACAGAAGTATAAATGCACAACTATGCGCGAGGCAGACACCGTGATCAATTAACGCAGAAGTATAGAAAAAAAACAAGATTGGAAAAAAACGCCTATGCCGGTTCTTAAAAAGGATTCAGTCTGTGTTTTCGTTTTGTAAATTAAATGTGTCATTTAAGTGAAAATATCTAGAGCAGGCCTGTTTATTTTATTATTTTTATTTAGTTTATTCTTTTTTTTCTATGCTGTCGGAAACGCTGCAGGTGCGTGAAGATGTTCTGTTATGTTTTGTATGTTGCTGTTCGGATGATAAAATAAATCAGTATTTTAGAATATTTAATGTGTCACATAACAGACACGTCAATTTTTTTTTTTTATTAAATAATATTTTAATATTTATCGGTTAACGGTTAATATTCAGTTAACGAGCTGCTGTTGTCGGTTGGTAAAATAAACCAATATTTATACTAGCAATATTTAGATGCACAAATTTAATAATCAAAATGTATAATCACACCATTTAGTGTATATATACGTAAATGCAATTAATTTTCCTAAAAGTTAAACATGTAATTTATTTTGCCTAAATACTTTTAATCTCAATTAAATAATAAAAACACATGTAAATAATAAATGTTTTGGTAACTTCATGGTTACACGTTGCAAACTCTCCACAAACCATGAGTGTTTTCCAAAAACTGGTCAATAATAATACCAATTCAACATTGCAGATCCTGTGATGTGACTTTTGCGGAAGCGCACATGCCAATATCGATGCTGAAACGATAATGTGCAGCCCTACACGAAAGCATTTCATATGTCAGCTTATAGACAGGTCAGCCGATCAACGAAGTCCGATATTGAAGTTGATACTTTTGACATCCGTAACCATTAGTTCTAAGAACTATGAAAAACTTTCTCCAGTGCAAAAGCACCTTATGAACCCTGCCTGTACTGTCACATTTGATTAGGAGTCTTACTCGGTCATGACACGGCATATCATATCAAATTCCTTACAACACTCAATGGTGGTATCTAATCAGGAAATTTATTTAAGTCACATTTTAATGGCCACTTTTCTCGTGATCATCACAGTAAGAGGTTACTTGACTACTTTGATTTAGGGCAACTTCATCATAACAGTGCTGCATTCAGACAGAAATCTCCTGAAAGGCTTCCTCATTTCCATATGTGATCAATAAGTGCCGAGCCAGACATAATTCATGTATTTTAGCTTGAGTTTCATGGTGAAAGACTGCAAATGGATTCCCCGCTATTGACTGGCAACTTTTATACAAACTACTAGCACAGTCAGTAAAAAACGCATTCATTCACTGGGTCTTGGAACACAATAAACTGCTCACTTAAAAATCTTGGCCAATCATAAATGCTTTTAGAACAAGCTTAAAATAAGCACTCCTATTGAAGCTATAGGTTGACAATAATATTTATTAACTGATTGTAACAAATCATAACACAGATTATGGAATTATCCATGTTACTTGCAGGTAATTAGAATTTTAATAAAGCATTTGTGCTGTTTTAACTTTAAATCTTGTCAATTGTATCTGTAAGTAGCTGGAGAAAGATAAATGAACAAACAATTCAGTTTTTGAGTGTGGAAACTGAAATATCTGAAATGAAAAGGAATAGTTTGGATTGTGTTGTTAATTTGAACTTTAATATTATTTAAAAAATTCAAATACTAAGTGGGCTTCCTAATTATATTATGGCTATTAGCATTAAAAATATCAGTAGTAGTGATTAATCACGCACTAATCAGGAAATTAAGCATCCACAATCTGCCAGAAGTGGTTTACCTTGTCATCTACACTCAACAGAATCAAACTGAAGGATGATTCTCTGAAAAATTTATTTTCTGCAACCTTTTTAGAATAATCGTAGGTGTCTTTCCAAAAATAACACTTGAGGACCTCAAAAGGTCACCTAGCAACTAAATGTCCACATAATGTGTTAAATAAATATTTCACCAAAAATGCACTCCCATCAAACCATACAAAGCATACGTGGATTTCTTTCTTCAGTTGAAATAATGAACATCTTTTGCTGTAAACGCAGTCCTTGCTGATTCATAAAACTTAAGTCAATGGCCATCAGCATGTTGCAAGACAAAAAAACAAACGAACAAACATCTAAAGGCAAAACATAATTAATACACGTGTCTATTGATACATTGAGTACTTAAAGTGTCTTTAAGGGGGCAGGGCATGTTAGATACCTGAGAGTATTTGATTGGTTATTAGTTGATAAGAAACTATAGTATGAGGTGACATGAAAAAAAAAAAACGTTGCTCCATTTGGAAGTGACAAACTACAAGCTTTACATTTTTATGTCAGTTTTATATCTTCTAAACGCTAATTTTGTCACTGTTTTGGGTCACACAATCATATAGACATCTTAAAAACGAACAATACTGAAACTAACATCTAAAAAACTTTATTTTAATTTCATGGGACCTTTAATTGTGATATAAAAAAATATTGTGATATTAAAAATGATGAACATGAACATTACTAACTTTGATGTAACTGTTGTTCTTTTAACCAGGGATGTTCCGATCAGGATTTTTGCAGCCAATACTGAGTACTGATTCCTTGTCATGGTGATTGACCAATACCGAGTACCGATTCTGATGCTTCAAGCTTTAAACTTTGCCATTGCATAAAGCACATCCCTCGAAATATATTATCTCGCCTTACCTAAGCAAATAAATTAACGATGTTGCATACATGTAATGGTCAAAAGAGCTTTACAAAAAAAAAAATAAATAAAACAGATTGTATGAAATAATACTAAATGCAATTTGGAAGCTCATGTGTTGTAGCGCTGCCCGAACGCACACGTGCATCTTCATCTGCTTGTAAAGTTGTAAACAAACACTTGTGATTGGTTCGTGAGATCGGCCAGATTAGCAAGTACAGATCGAGTCGTGAAATGTGAATGATGAGAAACTGTAGTATGAGTTGATGTGAATAAAACCATTAATCAATTCAGGCAGATGTGACGAACTACAAGCTTTACATGTTTATCTCAGTTTTGTATTTCTAAACGCAAATTTTCTCACTGTTTTGAAGTACACTAGCTTATAGATATCTTAAAAAATGAACAATACTGATACTAACATCTAAAAACCTTTATTTTAATTTCATGGAACTTTTTATTGTGATAGAAAAAATAATTGTGATATAAAAAAAATGATGTGATGAACATCAACATTACTAACTTTGATGCTATTGTTATTTTTTTAACCCATAACCTCACAAACATGTTCACGAGTCTGGACAACACAATCTCACGGCAATTCGTAACTTTTTGATTTAGTGGCTAAAGCTACGGTCACACTGGGCTTTGTGTGTGTGAAATTCTGTCGTGCGGTGCTGCGAAAAGGGGCGGGATTAAACAAGATGATTAGACATTAAAAAAGCGAGCGATTGCTCCATGTTTTACATTTCTGTCCAGAGAGGTCCTGTTTTGATCCTCGATTGGTCTCATGCAGTCAAGTGATGCGATTTAGCAGGTCAGAGTTCACCAAGCTTGAACTTTGCACCGCAGCAACCTGCGAAACTTAACGCATGACCCCACGTTTCCGGTCTGACGTATTCGCGTGCGTATGAATGGAAGTCTATGGAAAGAAAAGTCAAGTGTGACCGCACCTTAATACGTATGAATTCGTATGATCTAATTCGTACAATTTAGTAAGATTTGCTCATCCCCCTATGACAGTTGAGTTTAGGGGTGGGGTTAGGTGCCACACCTCTTTTTAAAATCGTACAATTTCGGACTGAACTGAATTAGCCACTAAACTGACAAAATGTAAAATACCTACGTTTTCTAGTGAGATCAGACTAGTCTGGAGGAAGTTTGTGTATGTTGTATTGCACCACAGAAAAGTGAGCTCTGTTCTAAAAAGCTCACCTGTGAGAGTTTCTCCAACTGTCCTCGAAACTTTTAAAAAATGCAGAGCGCTCAGTGTGAAACTCGCGCAAAACACAGCATTTAAAGGTCCAGTGAAGAGCTTTGAAATTTACATTTTTATTCGATGTTTGACTTAATCTCAACTGAAACACAAAGAGAGGATGGGGCATTGTGTAGCTCCTCCCTTTAAAAAAAACAGCCAATAACGTTTTGCTTTATCACATGTCTGCCAGTGAGGGTGATTGAGCTCAAGTGCATCAAATGAAAAGCAAACGAGAACCTTGTTAAAGGGGGCGGGGCATGTCAGATACTAGAGAGAATTTGATTGGTTATGATTTGATGAGAAACAGTAGTAGGAATTGATGTGAATAAAACCTTTGATCCATTTAGACGGAAGTGACAAACTACAAGCTTTACATGTTTATATCAGTTTTATATCTGTGAATGTTGTCACTGTTTCGGAGCACACTAAATTATAGACATCTTTAAAAAATAACAATACTGATACTAACATCTAAAAAGCTTTATTTTAATTTCATGGGACCTTTAAAAATCCAGCGCTTCCACTGACAACAGAAAAAAGGACAGCAATCACGTTTCTGCACCGCAAAAACACTACGATGAACACACACTCTTATGGCCATACGTTGTACTGCCCACAGTAGGGGAGAGAGGGGCACAAAGTAACACTTTTTGGTTTTGGTCAAATAATGAACAAAAGCAATGGTGTTAGACAAAGCATTTTTTTTTTTTTTGCCAGGAACACACAAGCCTCTCCTACAAATGAGCACTGAAATTATGATCGCCGGACCTATGGTTTTTGTGCAGTATTTCCAAAAGTGCCAGGAGTAAAAATGTTACTATTTACCCCACCTGCAGGGCAAGTTGTAACAGACAGGAGGTTAGATGTAACACATGCATATAAAGGCAGATTTCACACAATTAAATAAAATCCAGCTTACTTTCAATAGTAGCTATATTTCCTCAGTAATTGGCTCATTTCTTTTTTTTTTTTTTTTATTCTACATAGAACAGTATGTTTATGTTCTTATTTGTTTATTGGAAAAACACATTTGAAGCTATTTGCATCATTATCCATTATTATACAATGCATTTATTTGCATTATTAGCAATAAAATAATTTAATTTCTATTAAAACGTTATTTTCTATTAAAAACATTTTTATTTAAAAAGTTCTCAACATTACACTCAAAATTCTAAAAAAAAAAATGTGTTAGTTTAGTCGGTGTCCTACAGTGTGTGGCTTAATTGTAACACCCTGTTACAACTAACCCCGCTGCGTTGTGTTTTCCTAAAATCTGGCTAGCAGTCACTGTGTGTGTTTTACATCTTTCAACATGGGTTTCATCTTTTAACCTAGAAGACAGTAATCACAACAATATAAGATTTTACATTCATACTTTCACAGATTTTTTTTAAATAAAAAAATATCGAGTATAATAAAAAGTACTTTTATGCTGCAAAAATGGTTTCTCCTGTGTTTCTCATCCAAATTTCGCCGAACTTTTTCAATAACGTTCAGGAAGACGTCTGCCGACACTATGGTGAAAACCTCAGAAGCATGCCATGGTTAACCCTGAGCAAATACCTTAAAACTCTGTGTTACATTTAACCCCGCGTTACTTTGTGCCCCGCGCTCCCCTACCTGTCACTGACAAGACAACAAAAGCAAAGTAATTTTTACAGGGTTTTTTTTCTTGGACCTTCGTATAATCACATTTGAACCACTGAAGAAACGTGGAATGTTTTGACATTGCTTTGGTACCTTTTATAGACTTTAAACGTCTCCGTTCTGTTGCTGTCTATGGGGGATGAAAGAGCTCTCGGATTCCATCTAAAACATCTTAACTTGCGTTGCAAAGACGAAGGTCTCAGGGGGTGACTAATTAATAACTATTTGCATTTTTGGGTGAAATAACCCTTTAATAGATTGTCCTTCCAATTTTGTACATGTACTTCCTTAAAACTGATCAATTTAAGCACAGTTAAACACATATCTACAACAGCTAACCTAAATGGGATCTCCTTCAAACGTTGTCAGAATTGTAATATCTTTGCTTGTCCTGACAGTAATGGCCGACACGGCTTCCACATTAATTAGTAGCTAGCAACTAAAGTATCTGTCATAAAATGTGAGCGATTTTGAAAGAAATCATCTTGTGAAGGAGTGAAATAAGCCTCGGCTGGAGTGTGTGTGTGTGTGTGTGTGACACACCCCGATTCAGAGCGAGGTGGAGGGCACGTGAAACCCCCTCCAGACAAACAACCGTTATCCTGCGGTGATCCACCTCCATCCAGCACGAGAATAAACTTAATCCCGCAGATTATTACACACACACGAACACGCCAGCCGCAAAAGCGCGACCCATTATCAACAGAAAGCGAGCACTTTTCACGCAAACACTCACACCCAGCGCCTGACACACATACATAGGGATTCCCTCCCAAATGGGCGCATCTTCAGTCCGTTAACAGCATGTCGCCGGTCGGAGCGGCTATTAATCGCATCCTAGGCGTGCTGCTTCTGTAGCCTGTTTGCTAACATCCCGCTCATAACAGCTCAGTGCGCATCACAAGCAACTAAAACAGCGTCAAACTCACCGCTTCGCGATCCGAGCTCCACTCCGGTGCAGAGATGCTGCGATCGTTACTCCGCGGTGCGCGCGATGCTCCGGCAAACTAATATAAACAACGTAAAACAACAACAACAGCTGCGCGCCTGTAATGATCCAGCAGGAGCGGTAATTGTGTATGTGTTGTGTGTGTGTCCGTTGATCCGACAGTGGGCGGGGCTACGGCCTCAGTCTGATTCGGCTAAGGTGTTATTGGAGGACAGTGCGTGATGGGCGGGGATACGGCTCTATCTGATGCTGCTGCGGCGTTATTGGAGGAGATCTGAAAAGGGGCGTGGTTTAGCCGTGTCAATGAAAAGACTAGCGTCATGTTGTAGCTGATGAGGTTGATTCATTTTTTGTCGCTTTAATATTCCTATTAACACAAATAATTTTATATTGTTTGGATGCTATTATGAATTAATATCTGACTGTTTCAAAATATACCCTACACTTCTGTTTTGCCCTCATTAGCAGTGGAGAAACATTGCTTTTTAGCTACTTCCTCTAATAAATTAATATGTTAGTTATTTCTTAAGGGATTTAACATAAGTTTATTGCAGGGGCGTAGCGGACATTTTAAAAGTGTGTGTGTTTGGGGGGGCTGAATAAGATCCAAATGTTTACATTCATATAATTTTAAATCACCTGCTTCTAAATGGTCTGGTTCTAAAAGTGAGGGGGACGTATCCCTCCCCCCAACACACACACACACACACGCACACACGCACCCGTCCGCCCCAGTTGCTACGCCCCTGGTTTATTGATTTTGCCTGAAAGAAAGTTTGTCTGATTTCTCTTTACTTTGGGAAAATGTTTGGTTTTGGATTTGTTAATATTGGGGAAAATAATATTTTCAGTGAAACAAAACATAATTACTTTATCTGGCTAACAAACTTCATATGAGCAATATCACACTCGTAGCCATGCAATATGGGTCATTGGGTCTTAGTGTCCCACCAGTGACGATATACAGCCATATTGCACTGCAATGAGTGTGATTTGCGTTTATACAACACATGACGGCATAATCGTGTATACAAAAAAGAAAATCACGGACCAATTTGCTGTGCGTTTCTTCACTTGTTTGTGTTGACCAATTTGCTGTGCGTTTCTTTAGTTGTTTGTGTTGGCCAATTTGCTGCGCGTTTCTTCAGTTGTTTGTGTTGTGACCAATTTGCTGTGCGTTTCTTCACTTGTTTGTGTCTTGACCAATTTGCTGTGCGTTTCTTCACTTGTTTGTGTTGTGACCAATTTGCTGCACGTTTCATCAGTTGTTTGTGTTGACCAATTTGCTGCGCGTTTCTTTAGTTGTTTGTGTTGACCAATTTGCTGTGCGTTTCTTCATTTGTTTGTGTTGTGACCAATTTGCTGTGCGTTTCTTCACTTGTTTGTGTTGTGACCAATTTGCTGTGCGTTTCTTCACTTGTTTGTGTTGACCAATTTGCTGCGCGTTTCTTTAGTTGTTTGTGTTGTGACCAATTTGCTTTGCGTTTCTTCACTTGTTTGTGTTGTGACCAATTTGCTTTGCGTTTCTTTAGTTGTTTGTGTTGACCAATTTGCTTTGCGTTTCTTCACTTGTTTGTGTTGTGACCAATTTGCTTTGCGTTTCTTTAGTTGTTTGTGTTGACCAATTTGCTGCGCGTTTCTTTAGTTGTTTGTGTTGACCAATTTGCTGCACGTTTCTTTAGATGTTTGTTTTGTGACCAATTTGCTGCGCGTTTTTTTAGTTGTTTGTGTTGTGACCAATTTGCTGCACGTTTCTTCAGTTGTTTGTGTTGTGACCAATTGCAGAGTGTTTCTTTAGATGTTTGTGTTGTGACCAATTTGCTGCACGTTTCTTTAGTTGTTTGTGTTGTGACCAATTTGCTGCGCGTTTCTTTAGTTGTTTGTGTTGTGACCAATTTGCTGCGCGTTTCTTCAGTTGTTTGTGTTGTAACCAATTTGCTGTGCGTTTCTTCACTTGTTTGTGTAGTGGCCAATTTGCTACGCGTTTCTTCACTTGTTTGTGTTGTGACCAATTTCTTACACGTGTGCTGGCAAATTGATGAAGATCGTTTCTTTATTTGCTAGTGTTTTTTGTAATTACATGTGCTTTCTTCAATTGCAGCACGTTAAGCTTTCTTGGCCACCGTAGGAACTACTTTCTTCCGCCATTCATTCACATCTGCAGTTGACAGTCAGAACAGCAGAAACCTTTGCTACACACCAGCTGATTGGTGGAGAGGAGACAGAGTTATGATATGGGGATGATTAGGAGGCCATGATGGACAGAGGCCAGTGGACAGATTTGGCCCGGATGCTGGGGTTAAACCCCTACTCTTTTTCGAAGGACATCCTGGGATTTTTAATGACCACAGAGAGTCAGGACCTCGGTTTAACGTCTCATCCGAAAGACGGCACTCACTGAGGAGTATAGAGTCCCCGTCACTATACTGGGGCATTAGGACCCACACAGACCACAGGTTGGGCACCCCCTGCTGGCCTCACTAACACCACTTCCGACAGCAACCTAGCTTTCCCATGTGGTTTCCCATCCAGGTACTGACCGTGCGCAGCCCTGCTTAGCTTCAGTGGGCGGCCATGTGAGAGTTGCAGAGAGCTAGCTGCCATATAAATTTTACAGTGTATTTTATGTCCGATCCTCTTGAATTTGTAAAAACAATTAAGTTAACTCAATTGATTTGTGTTAGGAAAACATGAAGGAATTGCGTGAAACCCAGTATTTTTTACAGTGAGTGAGTAAATCTGTTGCCTTAAATGTCACAAGTTGAAATACTTAAAAAATGAGTAAATCCATTGGAACTTAAAAATGTTAAGTTGACTTATTTTTTTAATAATTATGCGCATACATTTGTGTACAGTATCACGGATTACAGCAAAACTCATCATGGCTAGAACCAGACAAGTTCCTATCAAGTAAAAAAATGAGGAAAGTAATATTTATTTTATTTCAACATTTCTTTTTGATTTATTGCAGATAAAATATAAAATAATATGTCCTACAGATGCTCATATCAAATAGATATAAGCAGAACACGGCTTTTTTCTTTTTCTTTTAATAATCGGCGTAGAATGATTCATAAAAAGAATGTTTTAAAATCAGGTTTTGATTTCATGAAAAGCTCCACTTAAGAGTTGTTGTTTGTTTGTGAATGACACTAAATCACACTGTATATTTTTGACTCACTAAAAAAGGGAACTGATTAAAAAGAGTAATTTTTCTTGATAATAATATGATTAAATCCAGTCTTGCTGATTTGCACTCATGTTTGTGATTCATTTTTAATTTCTGACTCGAGAGGGTTATAATCTCCTTGTGAATTGATTACACTGAATAGTAATGGTGCTTGGACACAGATGAAAATGCAGACTTGAGAAAGATTAACTGAACTGAATGTTATGAAAATCACACAGTGCTGGCATTTAATCGGGTCATCCTAAGTTCCCAATGCTAATAACAGACACTGACCTGTTGACACCAGGACAGAGAGGTCACCATCTGCCATAAAGGACATGAGTCTAATTCTAACATCCACAAACATCCCACATATCTATCTATCTATCTATCTATCTATCTATCTATCTATCTATCTATCTATCTATCTATCTATCTATCTATCTATCTATCTATCTATCTATCTATCTATCTATCTATCTATCTATCTATCTATCTATCTATCTATCTATCTATCTATCTATCTATCTATCTATCTATCTATCTATCTATCTATCTATCTATCTATCTATCTATCTATCTATCTATCTGTCTGTCTGTCTGTCTGTCTGTCTATCTATCTATATTTACCTTTCTGTCTGTCTGTCTATCTATCTATCTATCTATCTATCTATCTATCTATCTATCTATCTATCTATCTATCTATCTATCTATCTATCTGTCTGTCTGTCTGTCTGTCTGTCTGTCTGTCTGTCTGTCTGTCTGTCTGTCTGTCTGTCTGTCTGTCTGTCTGTCTGTCTATCTATCTATCTATCTATCGGTCTGTCTGTCTGTCTATATTTACCTTTCTATCTATCTATCTATCTATCTATCTATCTATCTATCTATCTATCTATCTGTCTGTCTGTCTGTCTGTCTGTCTGTCTGTCTGTCTGTCTGTCTGTCTGTCTGTCTGTCTGTCTGTCTGTCTATATTTACCTTTCTATCTGTCTGTCTGTCTGTCTGTCTGTCTGTCTGTCTGTCTGTCTGTCTATCTATCTATCTATCTATCTATCTATCTATCTATCTATCTATCTATCTATCTATCTATCTATCTATCTATCTATCTATCTATCTATCTATCTATCTATCTATGTGACCCTGGTCGCATGTTGCACACATATTTTTGGCAACAACTATCATATAAGACGAAATTAATAGCTTTATTTTATTCTTTTATGCTAAAAATTATTAGAATATTAAGTAAAAACCATGATTTATGCAGACTTTGTTGATTTCCACCTTTATATATATATATGAAATCTCAATAAATTTTTGATTAGTAATATGCATTTCTAAACAAAACTCTCAGCATTTCGATTTTTTTGAACCCTCCGATTCCAGAAGTTAAAATAGCTGCATCACGACCAAAAACATACTAACAAGCCGATAGAACGCTTAATTAATCAGATTTCAGTTGATGTGTACATCTGTTTCAGAACCACAAAGGCTGGTTTTGTGGTCACGAGCAAGTCGTCGAACTAAAGAAGTGACTAAAAGGTTAATGTTTGAAGAGCTATATCACGAGAGTAAATCTAAAAGCTGCCACAGAAGCCATTTTAGATGTCGTTTGTGTTGAACAAAAGTGCGACGATTAGGAAATGAGTGTTCCATGAAATCTGTGGATCATAAAAGAAGACTAGTTTTCCAGCGTTTTCTCTTTGTATTCAATTGAGCTTGGTTATGCTTCCATCTAGTGGTCATTTCAAGCTATCGAGCTTTACACTGCAAAAATGCTCTTCTTACTTAGATTTGTTGTCTTGTTTCTAGTCCAAATATCTAAACATTCTTAAACCAAGAACCATTTCCAGACAAGCAAAACATATTGCCTTGTTTTAAGAAATAATGTGTTAAAATTAAGGGAGTTTTTATTTAAACAAGCAAATCTGATGCTCTTATGCAGGGGCGTAGCGGACATTTTAAAAGTGTGTGTGTGTGTGTGTGTGTGTGTGTCGGGGGGGGGGGGGGGGGGGGGGGGGTGTATGAGATCATATGCTCATATAATTATTCATCACCTGTTTCTAAATGGTGCGTCTCTAAAAGTGAGTGGGACGGATCAGCTGCGTCCCCCCCGGTTGCTATGCCCCTGGTCTTATGTATAACAATCTCATTATGTCAAAAGGAAAAACATGTGTTCAAATTTTTGTATGTAATGACTCAAGCAATGAAATGAGGACTATTAGTTTTATATGGAATAACTATTAAGCATTCACAAGTTTAGTTACTTTTGACTGACATGACATAAACAAATGATAATGTTATAAAACAGCAGAGTTGTATGAAAGCAATTGATGCATGTCCAAAAGCATTTGCAATTTGTTGGAAGGAATGAGAAACTGCTACTATGATGTGCACAAATGACTAATAGTTTTGAGAAATGCATTAACTGTTGTGGAAATGTAAATAGTGTTGTGAGAAATGCACCAAAGCGACTGAGAAAAACTGTAATAGTATATTATATCAATAGGAACTTAAAGGGACAGTTCACCCAAAAATGAACAATCCTTATCATTTACTCACCCTCATGTGGTTTTAAACCTTTATTTGTTCCTTTTTTCTGTTGAACACAAAAGATGTTTTGAAGTAGACTGAAAATTCTGTCATCATTTTCTCACCATTTTCACTTGTTAAAAAATGAGTTTCGTTAACTGAAAAAGAAGATATTTTAAAGAATGTTGGTTGCTGGCACCTACTGACTTCCACAGTAGGATAATAAGTCAATATGTGAGGCTACCATCAACAAGCATTCTTCAAAATATCTTCTTTTGTGTTCAACACAACACATAGAAACTTTTTTTAATGTAAATGATGAGAGAACTTTTAGCTTTAGTTGAACTGCCGCTTTAAATGAAATAAATCACCTTCAAACATGAATCACAATAGACAGAACAATGTCAAAGCGCATTTTTTATTGACATAAATTACAGTTTTTTTTAATCAGCGATATGAAAACAGACATTCACGATCTCACTCCCCAAATTTGAGCTGTCTCTCTTTCTCCTGCCCGTGCAGGTCTTTCGCCCTGTTCTTCAGCTCCTCTGCCCTCTGTTCATCTTTATCCGTACCATCGCCCAATTTGTACATGCGGCTGGCATTGGCGCAGCCCCACACGTGTCCCAGATCACAGGCTTTCAGTGCATATTTCAGCGCCAGAGGCATGCTTTTGTCCAGCCCTGGAAAGCCCTGGATGTACAGTGTGCTCAGGTTGAAACAGCTGGGAGCGAAGCCTCCTTCACAAGCCTGCTCGAAATACTGCCGGGCCACAGTGGTGTCAGGACCGGTCTCCAGTGCCCGCCCGTCCTGAGCCAGCAGAGCCACATTATGACAAGCGTCCACAGACTTCTTCCCTTGAGTGTTGCAAGCCTTCAGAAAACAGGAGTACGCCGTCTTTAAGCATTTCTTCATGCCGCCTGACGACAAAAGAAGATTGAAATATGAAATACAACTACTCATTCTCACATACATCTAATCCTAGTTTAAATGTGAACACTGTTTGATTATGAGCATTTCCGTAATTCTTTAATTTTACTATTACAGTGCATCCAGAAAGTATTCATAGCGCTTCACTTTTTCCACATTGTTTTATGTTACAGCTTTATTGCAAAATGGATTTAATTTATTAATTTCCTCAAAATTCTACACACAATACCCCATAATAATAATGTAAAAAAAGATTTTTTTAAATTGTTGCAATTTTATTAAAAATAAAAAACCTATTCACAGCCTCAATACTTTGTTGATGCAGATTTGGCAGCAATTACAGCCTCAAGTCTTTTTGAATATGATGCCACAAGCTTGGCACACCTGTCTTTGGGAATTTTTGCCCTTTCCTCTTTGCAGTACCTCAGTACTCAAGCTCTTTCAGGTTGGACGGGAAGTGACGGTGTACTGTCATTTTCAGATCTCTCAAGAGATGTTCAATAGGATTTAGGTCTGGACTTTGGCTGAGCCACTCAAGGACATTCACCGAGTTGTTGTGAAGCCACTCCATTGATATTTTGGTGGTGTGCTTTGGTTCATTGTCCTGCTGGAAGATGAAGCGTCACCCCAGTCTAAGGTCAAGAGTACTCTGAAGCAGGTTTTCATTCAGGATGTCTCTGTACATTGCTGCATCCATCTTTCCCTCTATCCTGACTGGTCTTCCAGTTCCTGCTGCTGAAAAACATCCCCACAGCATGATGCTGCCACCACCATGCTTCACTGTAGGGATGGCATTAGCCTTGCGATGAGCGGTGCCTGGTTTTCTCCAAATGTAACACCTGGCATTTACTCCAAAGAGTTCAATTTTAATCTCATCAGACCAGAGATTTTGTTTCTTATGGTCTGAGAGTCCTTCAGATGCCTTTTGGTAAATTCCAGGCGGGGAGAGGCTTCCGTCTGGCCACTCTACCATACAGGCCTGATTGGTGAATTGCTGCACAGATGGTTGTCCTTCTGTAAGATTCTCCTCTCTCCACAGAAGAACGCTGGAGCTTAGACAGAGTGACCATCGGGTTATTGATCACCTCCCTGACTAAGGCCCTTCTCCTCTGATCCCTCAGCTTAGATGGCCGGCCAGCTCTAGGAAGCGTCCTGGTGGTTCCAAACATCTTCCACTTACACAAATTTTTCTGTAACCTTCCCCAGCCTTGTGCCTCGAGACAATTCTGTCTCGGAGGTCTACAGACAATTTCTTTGTCTTCATGCTTGGTTTGTGCTTTGACGTGCACTGTCAACCCTGGGACCTTATATAGACAGGTGTATGCCTTTTCAAATCATGTCCAATCAACTGAATTTACCACAGGTGACAGGTGATCCAATTAAGCTGCTAAAACATCTCAAGAATGATCAGTAGAAACAGAATGTACCTGAGCTCAATTTAGAGCGTCACGGCAAAGGCTGTAAATACTTCTGTACATGTGATTTTTCAGGTTTTTTATTTTTAATATATTTGCAACAATTTCAAAAACTCTTTTTTCACATTGTCATTATGGGGTATTGTGTGTAGAATTTTGAGGAAATAAATTAATTTAATCCATTTTTGGAATAAGGCTGTAACATAAAATGTGCAAAAAGTGAAGCGCTATCAATACTTTCTGGATGCACTGTGTGTATGTATGTATATATATATATATATATATATTACAGTATATGCTAATTTATGCATACTTTTGATTAATTTACTTTTAATGTTTAGCATTTAAATATAAAAACAACAGATTATTTTAAATAATTACTTCATATATATTTTATAGGTATTGAAATCACCTGTATTATTCAAATGTTCAATATTTTCAATAGATTTTATAGCATAAACTGACAGAACTATTTTTGTAAGCTTTATAATGTATACATAATGTCCTTGCCAACAATACTCGCACTGTCTTTGCAACAGTCGAGAGACTCACAAACCCTCCCAATAGGATTCCTACTGAACTTCTCTCTGAAAGCAACTGTAATGAGTTTGCTCATTTCTTTACTGTTAAGATCAATAATATATGAAAGGCAATCAGCTCATCAAATCTGCCAAGTTGTGCCGATGTCAGACAGGTTCAACCACACCTTAAGAAATCAGACAGTATGTAAAATCTTGCATACTCAAGGATTTTCCCAAACTCACTTAAAACTGCAGTTGTTAAATCCTTCTTGAAAAAGAGCAACCTAAATAACACCCTATTGAGCAATTACAAGCTGATTTTAAATCTCCCTTTCATTGGCAGAAAGTTGTTTTTAACCAGGTTAACACGTTCTTAAGCTACAAGGGGTGTTTAGACTAATTTAAATATGGTTTCAGACCACATCATAGTACAGAGAGCACCCCTATGAAGATAATCAATAATATTTGCCTAAATACAGATTCAGGCAAACTAACAGTGCTGGTATTGCTTGATCTCAGTGCTGCATTTGATACTGTCGATCACAACATACTTCTGGATAGGCTGGAAAACTGGGTTGGGCTGTCTGGGACAGTCCTCAAATGGTTCAGATTTTACCTTAAAGGGAGAGGTTACTATGTCAGTGTAGGTGACCGAACATAAGTTGAGGTGGTCACCCATGACGTGGAGTCCCACAAGGTTTCATTCTGGCATGTCCTGTTCAACTTTTATATGCTTCCACTGAGCCAAATAATGAAAAAGAACCAAATGTTCTACCACAGCTATGCTGATTACACTCAGATCTACGTAGACTTCTGCCGAATGACTTCAGCCCCATTGACACCCTCTGTCAATGCATTGATAAAATTAACAGTTAGATGTGCCAAAGACAAAGAGAAAACTGAAGTCATTACATTTGGGAACAGAGATGAGGTTCTCAAGGTAAATGCGTACCTTGACTCTAAGGGTTAAATAAAAAAAATAAGGTCAAGAATTTTGGTGTGACTCTGAAGTAAGATCTCAGTTACAGTAGTCATGTCAAAGCAATAACTAAATCAGCATACTATTATCTCAAAAACATTGCAAGCATTAGATGCTTTGTTTCCAGTGAAGACTTAGAGAAACTTGTTCATGCTTTTATCAGCAGCAGGGTGGATTACTGTAATGGACTCCTCACTGGCCTCCCCAAAAAGACAGTCAGACAGCTCATCTAGAATGCTGCAGCCTGGATTCTGACCAGAACCAGAACATTAGAGCACATCACACCTGTCCTCAGGTTTCAACACTGGCTTCCAGTTAAACTCAGAATAGATTTTAAAGTATTATTATTTGTCTAGAAATCAATAAATGGCCTAGGACCTCAATACATTACAGATATACTCACTGAATCCAAACCAAACAGATCACTCAGATCATTAGAATCAAGTAATTGAGAAATTTCAAGAGTTCAGTAAAAAGCAGGGTGAATCTGCCTTCAGTTATTGCGCCCCCCGCTGCTGCAATCAGATTCCAGAAATGATCAGATGTGTTCCAACATTAGGCACGTTCAAATCAAGACTTTAACACATTTGTTTAGCTGTGCCTTTCTGAAAAAACACTGTGCTATGTCCCACGGGTCACGCTATTATGTCTTTTTTTTCTTTTTCATTCCTTTAAAACCTGTTTTAACACATTTTAGTCTGTTTTTAAATCACTTTTATTTCTTTGTTGTTTTTATTTTCATATTTATTTTATTCTGGTTAATGTAAAGCACTTTGAATTACCATTGTGTATGAAATGTGCTATATATATATAAACTTGCCTTGCCTTCCCAATATATATATATATATATATATATATATATATATATATATATATATATATATATATATATATATATATATATATATATATATATATAGTTATACAGTATAATGTGTATATAATGTATATAATGTGTTGAAAAAATCTCTCCGTTAAACAGAAATTAGGGAAAAAAATAAACATATATATATACACAGTTGAAGTCAGAATTATTAGCCCCCCTGCTTATTTTTTCAATTTCTGTTTAACGGAGAGAAGATTTTTTTAACACATTTCTAAACATAATAGTTTTAATAACTAATTTCTAATAACTGATTTATTTTATCTTTGCCATGATGACAGTAAATAATATTTTAGTAGATATTTTTCAAGACACGTCTATACAGCTTAAAGTGACATTTGAAGGCGTAACTAGGTTAATTAGGTTAACTAGGCTGGTTATAGTAATTAGGCAATCATTGTATAACGATGGTTTGTTCTGTAGACTATCGAAAAAAATATAGCTTAAAGGGGCTAATAATTTTGTCATTTTTTAATAAAAACTGCTTTTGTTCTAGCCGAAATAAAACAACTAAGACTTTCTCCAGAGGAAAAAATATTAGCAGACTATGAAAATTTCCTTGCTCTGTTAAACATAATTTGGGAAATATTTAAAAAAGAAAAAAAATTCAAAGGGGGCCAATTAATTTCTGACTTAAACTATATATATATATATATATATATATATATATATATATATATATATATATATATATATATATATATATATATATAGGGAAGTCATCACGTCAGTTAAAGTTATGAATTAGTGTACAAATCTAGCATATGACGACAAGATATTATTATTAGGATATATTATTCGGCAGTAGCGTCACACTTTATGGAATTTGGACATGACGTTAAACAACTAGAATGTACAGGTATTGAGGAAGAATATGAGTCACGTAGAGGAGGTAATCTGAATCAAAAATGATAACAAAGAGAAGCGCTCTGGATTCATAACTTAAAATCACCTACACCAAGAGGAATTGGATCTTTCAGTGTTTCTTTAATGTTTTGTGGTTTATCTACAGTGTTGTGAATGATGAATTTTGAGTGTATAATGAAACAAATAATAATATGAAAATGCACATTTAAAGTTTTGGACTGTCGTAATTTCATTTTATCAGTTGACGGAGATATGAATACGTGAATGATGATAATTCAGATGTTATTTTCCTGTACAATGAAGATAATGCTTTTACAGGTGGAGGAAATATTCCTTGTGTCGTTCGCTATATTGAATCGAAAATGAGATTGTTTTAAGAACGTTGTGTGATTGACTGTGGAATAAGAGGGTGGGGTGAGAACACTGTGTCAAGCACTGAGGAAGGCAATGTGCCGAAATGTTGAGCCGGAAAGAATGTAAAATAAAGCTACATGGGGTAATTATGTAACGAGTGCGAATTATGACCTTATATATCATATATAACATACAGTTGAAGTCAGAATTATATATATATATATATATATATATATATATATATATATATATATATATATATATATATATATATATATATATATATATATAGGCTAATAATTCATGGCGGCTAATAATTCTGACTTCAACTGTATATAACAGATATAATATATGATAATATAACATTTAATTTGCTCTATATCTATATCTGTTTTCTCTAGATTTTGATACTCCTAGATTACAGTTTTACTTACTTATTTTTTTTTTTACATTTTATTTTCTTCTGTCTTTAGTACTCCCATGCACAGCACTTTGGTTAACTTCAGTTGTTTTAATATATAATCTATATTTATATATTACGTTTTAATCAAAGTAATATCTATTATATGTAAACATAACAGAAATGTACAGCAGATGTTTATTCTCAAAATAATAATTATTGATCCGCACTCATGCGAACAGTCTGCTTATTTTGTTTTCTTTTAAAACCACCTTTTTGTTATATCTTTCAAATATTTTTTTATAAATGTTACCAGAAATCTCAATAACATCTAATTTTATTGAATAAATAAGATAATTTGGACCAGTTCTACGGACATCAACCAATTAATAAATGGTTGGAAGCTCTAACCTTAAAGTAATAAGCCAATAACGCAAACATACTTGTATTTTTATGTATTAAAAATCTATAAATAAATAAGTGTTATGTTCATTTGAGATGATATTGAGGACTTTTTTGAGACTACATAAATATTAAAGCATTTGATGCTAAATTCTCAGTGCACTCAACCGCTGGCTTTTACCTTTGCCGGTGACATGATAAGCCCCGAGTTTATAGCAGCTCTGCGCATGTGCGTTCACCTCACAGTTGTGCTGGAGGACCTGAGCGGTGGACTCATAGTTCTTCTTCACTCCCTCCAGATAATCCGCCAGTCTGTGACATCCTGAGCACAGAGAAAACACAGAAGAAGAAGACGAAAGATTCAACTCAAGTTTATTTGTATGACACTTTGTATTCACAATGATTATCATTCTAAAGGAGCTTTACAAAAGGTGCACTTAAGAAGAGAGAGAATCATACAACACATAAATAACGTAAATAACGTAACATAACAACAAACCCCTCGACATTCTGAAGGCTTAAAAAAAAGAAGATGTTATTTCAAGAGGCTCTTAAAAACATGTATAGTTGGAGCTTGTCTAATGTAAAGTGGAAGATTATCTGAGCACTTTGGAGCAATAAGAGTGAAAGCCTGATCCTCTCTTCGGTTACACTGGGTCCTTGATATGGATAGAAAGGCTGATCTGATAACCTTAATGACCTGCTGGTACTGTATACAAGTGTAGGAGATCTGATAAATTAGGAGGAGCCAGGTCATTTAAGGATTTATAAACAAAAACTAATAACATAAAGTAAGTGCTAGGTGAAAGTTAATCGTGATTAATCGCATCTAAAAAAAATGGTATTAAAATAATATATGTGAATTTACTGTGTGTGTGTGTGTATACACTTAAAGTCAGAATTATTAGCCACCCTTTGATTTTTTTTTCTGTTTTAAATATTTCCCAAATGATGTTTAACAGAGCAAAGAAAATTTTCACAGTATGTCTGATAATATTTTTTCTTCTGGAGAAAGTCTTATTTGTTTTATTTCGACTAAAATAAAAGCATTTTTAAATTTAACATTTAAAATCCATTTTAAGGACAAAATGATTAGCCCCTTTAGGTATTTTTTTTTTCGATAGTCTACAGAACAAACCATCATTACACAATAACTTGCCTAATTACTCTAACCTGCCTATTTAACCTAACTACATATATATATATATATATATATATATATATAAAATTTTATTTATATTAAGATTTAATACTTACATATACAGTCAAGCACAAAATTATTCATACGCCTGGCAAATTCTGACTCAAAGTTCAAATTGTTCAAATGTAAATAAAAGTTGAGAAATATACACTAAGTTAAGGTTGGGGTTAGGTTTCTCTTGTCTCTTTTTGTCATCTCATAATTAGGCATGGGCTGGTATAAGATTCTGACGGTATGATAACCTTGGATAAAAATATCATGGTATAGCGGTATTGTGATTCCTGCTCTAAAATATATTCTTTTTAAATGTCTGGGTAAAAAATAAATACCTTTGTCCCCTTTGAACACAATATAGTTTATTTTTTGAAAGATTTAAAATATTCTGGAGCAGTACTTCTGCTGTCTTCATTAGTTTCAAAAACACATATTTCTTTACAATTTAAAATGACATCTTTGGAGATCTTTTCTGCTGAAGACATTGTTGTCCTAAAAAACAAAAAGAAAAAATTTAAATAAAAATCGTACACATACTGTACCTTAGGAACGGTATTACAGAAAATTTTGGCGGTTTTAAAACCTTGCCCTTTCCAAACCACAGTACACCTTGAAAACGGTTATCGTCCCATGTCTACTCATAATAAGACTCCATTTTATTATTTTGGGAGAAGCCTGGGTCATTTCCGGTCCCAAAAAACTTTCTGGTTGAATAAAAGTAACTTTCAGTCAGAATTTGCAGGGGTATGAATAATTTTGAGCTTGAATGTAATTGATATTGCAATGTGTACATCTGCAATATTCACATAGCAGGATCTGCCATGTCAAGTTGGGATTATAATTAACCAAATAACACAGTTCAGTACACATGATTTGTGCAGTCATTATGAAATTGAATCATAATTTTCATTCATTCATTTTCTTTTTAGCTTAGTCCCTTTATTAATCCGGGGTCGCCGCAGCAAATGAACCACCAACTTATCCAGCATATGTTTTATGCAGTGGATGCCCTTCCAGGTGCAACCCATCACTGGAAAACGTCCATACACACTCATTCACACACACTACGGACAATTTAGCAAACCCAATTCACCTATAACACATGTTTTTGAACCAGAGCACTCAGAGGAAACCCACGCCAACACAGGGAGAACATGCAAACTCCACAGAGAAACGCCAACTGACCCAGCCGAGGCTCGAACCAGTGACCTTTTTGCTGTGAGGCGAACGTGCTACCCACTGCGCCACCGTGCAGCCTGAATCATAATTTAATACTGTAACAGATTTTACTTTGATGTGTTTTTAAGGCATGTAAAGATTTAAAGCAAATTGAAACTATTCGGGAACAAGAAATCATTATCTTTTAATGATTTAAATTATAAGTTTGCCATTTAATTAAAGATTAATTGTGTTTAATTGTTTTACAAAATGACAATTAACTATGCAGTGTTATTTTATATTCTATAACTGAACGTTTGTCCCTCAATATAGTTAGATTCCACCACAAACCATAAAGTACTGTTTATTTCATTTTAATCTTTGTTCTGTTGTTTTCCTCTGTGCTTTAATTTGTTTCTAATTGTATTTACATATTTTATGCAGATGTACCCCCCCCCCCCCCCACAAAATCACCCCAATCAATGTAAATTTATGAATTCGTTCCAGTTACTCAAGTCATATTGTGAAATTATATTCATATTGCAATATCTATTGCAGAAATACAAAATATTGCAATGTTGTGCATCCCTAATACACAGCACACACACACATACATTATGTAAAGATGAACTTTTATTTTGTACGCGCTTTATCGCGATTAATCGTTGCAGCGCTACTTAAATCAATCTAAATCAAACTAATTGTAATCTATTCAGGGCATTTGCTTGTCATCGTTTGCACAATTCACTGTCCTACAAAATCATCACAAATGTGAATAAACGAATTCTTTCCAAATAGAGCTATTCGAGTCATGTTAAAAAATTAACCAAATATCGCAATATCAGATTTCTCCACTAAATAAAAGTCCTTCAGCACTAGCGGCAGAAGGACAGCGCTCTGCCCACCTTCAGGGTCTTTCTCCCGGTAACACTGGTAGCTGTACTCCACTCCTAAATTATCCAGGAACTGCTTGACCTCCTGCTCGTCCTCGAAGTTGATCAAGCCGGCCATGTGTTCAGTTTTACGGATACTTTGACACCTGACTCACTCCGGCTGAAGGTCTCGAGGAAAGACACTTTTGACCTTGGCCACTGGTATTGGCTGTGCAAGAACTTAATTTTTATTTTAAATAAAGGAATAACAAACGCGTCCGTAAAAAACATAAAAGATTCGTTTAGTTCATAGTTGACTGGCGGTTTCAGATGGTTATTCTTGTGAGGCAGTTACTTCAGAACGTGCTTCAGAGCTTCCTACTTCGCTTAATGGGACTAACGGGCTTCCGTAGACCCCGCCTATTGTGTGTTGCTGATTGATCACTTGGTTTCCTCATGATAGAAACCTCTATAATATAAATAAGAATGAAAGTAATTGTAGAAATATTAAAAGTGCTATGTTAGTGATGTTATTTCGAATTGAGAAGTGTCATTTTTTTAAATTTGGTAATCAAAATATAGAATCAAATATCCTTTTTGGGGCTAAAAATGTATTTAAAACAACTGAATGAAAATGAAATGTTATATTAAATGAAATGTGAATTGTGTGCTAATGACATTATTAAGTTATTAATAAATTAATTTAGATTAATTTAATAAATAAATTATGTAATAATAAATTATTTAATAATAAATTTAATAAATAATTTTTGAAACTACATATTTTTACTTAATCTATTTTACTTTTACATGTAATTCAAACTGTATGTGTTTGTTTAACAAATAAACTATAACAATCTCCCATTTGTTTGTACTATCTGCATTCATGTTAATATTTTACCTTATTATTATTATAAATGTATATACATTTATTTTTATTTTTATTGAATTTGTACTTATTTATTTATTTATTTAACAACTTCAACTCAAATTGTTTTAATCAAAAACTTCATTTGCAAAATGTATCCATTCAAGTCTATATACATAATTTAGTGTTCATTTATTCATCCATTCATTTTCTTTTCGGCTTAGTCCCTTTATTGATCAGGGGTTGCCTCAGCGTAATGAACCGCCAACTTATCCAACTTATCCAACACCCATACACACTCTTTCACACACATACACTACGGACATTTTAACTTGTTCAATTCACCTATAGCTCATGTCTTTAAACTCTGGGGGAAAACGGAGCACCCGGAGGAAACCCACAGGAACACGGTGAGAACATGCAAACTCCACACAGAAATGCCAACTGACCCAGCCGGGACTCGAACCAGCAACCTTCTTGCTGTTAGGCGATCGGACTACATATATATAATATTAAATAATTATGGAAATGATTACCTGCATGATCATTTATGCATTTTTAATAATGTTTTATTAGCCTATATACATAATGTTGCTTTATTGTTTTTATTTTGTATTATTGTTTACTCAAAATTTTAAAATTACATAAATTAATAATAAAATAATTACATAAATTATATATAAATGATTACATACATGAATATTTATACATTCATTGATGTTTGTTAAGTTCATTAAATTAAATTAGTTCATTAAATTTGCCATAAACACAAAATACAATAATTTAAAACATGTATTTTACTACCATTTTTTAAATGATTTGGCCCACAATAGACGACATCCTCAACTTAGCCTCAATTTGTTTTATGTATATTTGCTCATTTCTATTGTTTGTATCTACATTACTGCCACAAAAGCTGCTGTGTATTTACTCAAGGCGTTCATGCATTTCAAACATAACGCAAAACCTGAAGTTGATCTTCGGAAAGCCCCGCCCACAGCCCCTCCCCCTCTGATGCAGATCCGTTTCCCGTGTGACGACCTTGTTTACTTGTCAAGACGTCGTCGCTACCGTTTCCTCCTCCCAATATAAAACACCGTCAAAATGCCTGACAGCACATAAGTCTCGTTGCTCGTACGAGGCTGTCCACAAGAAGACACTCCTAAAAATCAAACGGACAAAACAATGCGGACGACAAACAGAAGCTACACTGTATCAAAAGCGGCTCGTGCACTTCTCAGTACCAACAAGTAGGATCTGCAAATGTTTGAAGACAGATGTTCGGCTGCGGCTAACGGGCTAAGAAGCTAAGAGCATTTCAGTCGGATTGTGTTTGTTTAATTTACACCTCAAGACAACCAAAGACCCATTCATCCACAGAAAACGAGCATTTCGAGGCCGTTATGATCCATCTTTCTCAAACCATGGTAAGGCTCTAGATGTCAAGATGTATTGTGTTTAGCAAACGGGTGCAGGTGATTCATAGAAATCAGGTTTGCTTTAACGTTACTGTATGTTCTTTATCTTTGGCGTTAAAGTACAGTAGATCATGCTTTGTGGTTTGTAGTAATACAGACAGCATTTCAGTCATAATTTGATCACTGTACATAATAATAATAGTAATATATGCTAATGCGTGAAGATGACTTAAGGAGATTGAGATGCTGAAAGGTTAAAGATCAAACCCTGTTGAGACATGCTCTTCTGTTACCATTGAGTAATACAGTAACTGCTTCTTTCAAACGGGTTTTTCCTAAAACAGGGTACTAGTACCAATTGAGGTATAGTTTTATTTTCGCACATTCAGACTTTCTCCTTAATAATATCATTTCAGAAAGGTATTATTTGCAAATTCTAAATAGTGAAATTATATTAGCAGCCAATGAATATCAAAGTACAACAGTGTCCACAGTCAAACAAATAGTGCTAATGTTGTTTTCAAGTCATATTTACATGTGATTTCAGATATATACAAATTATATTCAATATTATATCAAATTCAAAATGATATCCTATATTCAAGTTAGCGTAGTAGATAATATATGGAACCTTAAATGAAGAAATGTGCGAATATAAAACCAACTCTACCTCAGTCTAGTACCAGGGGGTTTCAGTCGTTTATCACTGGGACTACCAACTATTGTTATTCCCTTGCAAGGGAATGCATTTTTTGTAGGTTTATAGAGTTTTTTTCCCTTTAGGTTTTTATTTATTTTATTAATTCCAATAAATAAATGTAACTACATTTAAACATTTCTTTTTCATTCATTCATTCATTTTCTTTTCGGCTTAGTCCCCTTTTTAATCCGGGGTCGCCAAAGCGGAATGAACCGCCAATTTATCCAGCACATGTTTTACGCAGCAGATGCCCTTCCAGCTACAACCCATCACTAGGAAACATCCACACACTCTCATTCACACACATAGACTACGGACAATTTAGCCTACCCAATTCCAACTATACCATATGTTTTTAAACTTGTGGGGAAACCCGGAGCACGGGGAGAACATGCAAACTTCACACAGAAATGCCAACTGACCCAGCCAAGGCTTGAACCAGCGACCCTCTTGCTGTGAGGCGAGCATGCTACCCACTGCGCCACCGGGCTGCCAACATTTCTTTTTATAAAGACACAATTTGTACAAATGCGAAATGGTTTATTATGTTATACATACCAATCTGAAATATCAAGTTGTTCAACGTTTAGCAAATAATGTGCTGCTTTAGGTTTATTTTTCTTGTAGTTAACTATTAAATGGTCTTGCTGTTTACAACTGTATTTTGTTTGCTTAATTATGTTTTTAAAACTAATCTTCTAGTTTATATTTAATTATTTAATAGTGTTTTTAAGCGCTTTGTTAAACAAATGAATTAATAATTCCCTTTTCTGTTATGATTTAATCAGATCTTAATCTTTTTGTTTGCTTATTGTAATCCAACAGTAATTAAACAGTCATTTGCTGTATTTAAACAATTTATTGTTCTCATTTTTGGTTATTGTGATCCAAATTTTATTTTTAATATTGTTTTGTATTTATTTATTTAGTTTATGTTATGTTATTTAAAAATATCATCTTGTCAATCTGATGTTCGAATACTTTAATCAAATATCTATCTATCTAATCAAAATTATATTAAAAAATCATTGTTGTATTGAATTGATTTATTGTTTGAAGCACATTTTTTAAAAGATTATTATCGCAACATATTTTTTTGTTATTTATGTATTATGTTAAAAGTTGCATTAAGGATTTATATTATGTTTATAAATGATGCACAAATTTAGATTTTTAAATATATAAATTGTACATATTTTAATCTAATTTGGATTTATTGTAATTCAACATTTATCTGTCTATCTGTCTCTGTCTTCCTATATACCTGTCTATTAATCTAATGTTGTAATATGTGTTTTAATATTATTTAAATGATAAATTACCTCAATGTGATATCGGAAGTACTTTAATCAAGTGTTTATTTGATTTGTATTATGTATTTATTTTATCTTTTAAAATTATGTATTTAAATGGCTTATTTTGTATCTTATCTTATTTATCTAAATATGTAATATGTATTTTAATACTGTTTATGTTATTTCTGGCTGTAGTTTGTCCTATTTACTTGAGATGGTTTGTGAAAGTTTAACCACAGACTGCCATTTTCCACTTGTTGTTTTTTTTTTTTTTTATCTGACAAATTGAAAGTGAGGTTTTACTGCTAGTGCGATGAAAGACAACGTCCAATATATGAGATTACAGGGGTGTGTCTGATTTGTTGATTTTGTTGTTGTTATAGGACAAGTCCTCTTTGCCGTCCCTGAGTGATCTGTGCATGAGTCTGGTGAGCTCCAGGTTGGAGCTCTTCTGTGAGATGCGGGATGATGGATCTCTCTCTTTCCGCGAGCCGCTGGTCTTCCCACAGGAGCTGGCAGACCAACTGCTCTGCAAGATGGCCACCGACGGTGAGTAGAAGAGACCTCTTCTTGGAGGAGTGGTTAAAAAAAAACTGAAGATGTCATTGCTGCACATTAAACAGTAATCAGTGGCAGATTTAGACAATAAGCAAGGTAAGCACCCACTTGGGGCCATAGGCAATGTATAAACTATTATAGCTTATTTTGATTGTTTTGCATCGGTGCAAATTTGTCCCCCACACCCAATCATGGAACAGTCCAGCAGTCAAATAAGATGAAAATTACATTTTTAAAACGCAATAGTTTATTTAATATTTTTGAGTTGTTATTTTAATTATTAAAGAAGATTTTGATTTAAGAAAAAGCAAAATAAATAAATAAAAAAATAGGCTCATTAGAGTTAAACTGATGAGTTTTACCATTTTTGAATTCATTCAGCTGATCTCCGGGTTGGCCCTAACTTCGAAATGAACTTCCAAATTGGGCATAAAATCCGGTAGTGTGAACTAGGCTTAATACAATACAATATTGTCATGATATTTTGTCCCCGATAATTATAGATCATGATATCAGCAACATATCACAAGACAAACATCCACAATATATCATGATGTTTGTAAATGAAGAGGGCAAATGCATCAAAAAAGTTATAAGATGTATTTCTTTTATTAACAGCTCATGTATCTTAGAATTGCAGCATTGATATATCTTTCATCCGTCATTATGAAAAGTGCCACCTCATGCATATCACTACTTTGTCCTACCGCTATTATTGAATAAGCAAGTGTAATGTAAAATGTAAACGCAGTACATTCTTCATTGCTGGTCAACAATAATAATGAGATTATTAGATGCTGCGACGTGACCATTGCGAATACACACATTGCAATAACGATATATTGTGCAGCCTATCATAAAGTACAATTTTTAGGCTTAACTAGCTTATTATAACAACTAGGCAAGTTATTGGACAACAGTGTTTTTTCTGTAAGAAATTCTAAAGAAGGCCAATAATATTGCACCTAAAATTTGTTTTTTAAAAATATATAAATTGTTTTATTCAGGCCAAACTAAAAGAAAGGAGACTTTCCCCAGAAGAAGAAAATATTATTTATAAATAATTTGTCTTTGGTATGCTAAGCATAATTAAGGAAATATTTAAAAAAGAATAAAAAACATACAGGAGGGCTGGCTTCAACTGTATTGGGAAAAACCCTTGTGATCCAGTCTTGTGATCCATTTTTTGAGTAGGTGCAGAATTCTTTTAGAATGAATCTGAATCAAGAATTCTTCTCTTGCAGGTGTGTTGAATGACAGTACGGTGGGAATCTTCAGGAACTGTCAGCAGTTCCGCTTGCGTCACGCCTGCATCCGCACCGCCCGAATCTCCGCCGAGGCCTTCCACCGGGCCCTCTGCCCCCATCGCCTCGTGGAGCTGGACGCTTCACGGGTCAACGCTGACCTCACCATAGCCGATATCCTCCGTGGACTCTCCTCCAATAAAAGCCTTCAGGAAAGCCTGCAGCGACTGGTCCTGAACGGCCTGACCATGTCCTCTCTAGAGGAACCCAGCCGCCGCTGCTTCAGTGCCATGCAGGGTCTGCGGGCGCTCAGCGTCTCCAACGTTGATTTCTATGATTGGGGATTGTCGGATGTGTGTTTACTACCTCGTCTGGAGAGTTTAGACATATCCAACACTTCAGTGTCCAACCTGACGCCTCTGCTGGGCTTGAGAAGCAGACTCCGCTACCTCACCATGCACCAGCTGAAGAGGCTGGAGATGACCACAGCGCAGCTTCTAGCTGTGCTCAGTCAGGTCAGCTAGACATAGTTCATCAAAAAAAAAATCTGCAAAAGTGTTCGGAGAGAAGTTATTTAGAAAAAATGTACAAATAAATTGCATAATTATAATTTATAGTTGCATAATTATTTTTTATTAATTTATTTTAATCTTTTATGTATAGATTTTATGGCAAAAAAAAAAAGAATGTATTGATAAATATTGTCAAAAGGGTTGGGTCGATGTAAGATGCTATCGTCCATCGCCGATGGCCGATAGCCATCACGATGCTGAGTCAGCATCGCGATCCTCTGCCCCACTCCCATCGCTACAGCAACCCGCTTGTGAAAAATGCACACTTAGGCCCTGTTTACACTAATACATCTTAGTTTTAAAATGGCATTTTAGAACGAAAGCGATCCATGTACATACTGGTGTTTCACCTAGCTTTTCTAAACAGCTCTCCGTCCACACTATCCCGCTGAAAACGCACATCACGTGACCACACACACTCACACTCTCTGTCAGCCTCTTTGAGCACAAAACCCCAGAGAGCAGTGCACGTCGGACAGTTTATCAAAGATGTACAGCTGGATCACGTCTCACTATATTATATGTTAAACGTGATATTTATTTATTGACTCTACGGTCTTTTGAATCTATCAGATAACATGTCACAGCGTCAGTACACTGCTTCAATCTTTCGCTTTCACGCTTGTACTTATTAATTTTAGTGAAAACCTCAGATACTGTTGGTTGTTTCCTGTTGCTTGTGCACCTTTTAAGTTTGTCGACGCCATTATAACGACACAGATCACTCTGTCTATTCATGCCAGAGTCCCACGGAAAAAGTGATTGAAAGGTGGTAATTTGTGTGTAACTTATCTTTATTTATTTATGATTTGGTAATGGGTAAAACAAACACCATGCGGGTTAGGTAGTTGAAACGGTAGGCTACAAATAATTAATTCGTTATGAATTAAATATTTATTCATAAATAATTAATTTACCGCTGCCTACGACGATGATGCCATCGATGTCCATCACGATGTTTCACAGTAGACATCGTACAGTGCCAAATTGGTCGACATCGTCCAACCCTAAGTGTCAACTGAAGCTCAAACAATGAAATAAAAAAAATTTGCTAGAACAATAAAATAAATAAAAATAATTGCATGATTATAATTTAGAATTGCATAATAATAATAATAATAATAATAATAATAATTATTATTATTATTATTATTATACTTTGTCTTTTATTTATAGATTTTATGGCAGATTACAGGGTAAAAATTATTATATGAAAAAGAGATAGATAAATAAATAAATGTTATAATTTAAAAAAAAACAGCAACAACAAATCAACAATTAAAAAGGCAAATAATAATGTGGAATTAAATAATTTACTAGAATTAAACAATTTGTATTACACAATACACTTTACTTTTGATCTTAAAGTATACATTTGCTGGATTGCATACTTAATAATAATAAAAAAATGAATAAAAAAAATGGAATACAAAATTTATCAAAATAAATGTCTATAAAAACTATAAAAGTGGGTTAATTTAATAATTAATAAAATAATTAGTATGATAGTAAAACAAATACAATAATTAATAAAAATGAATTCAAATTAATAAAAAACAATTCTATTCAAATGAATAATGTAAATTGGATCAAATTAAATTAATGTGTGAATAAAAATAATGAACTAATGATTAATAAATAATATTTTATATTCAATTACTCTTTTAATTATTCACAATTTATTATTGTTGTTGTTGTTATTATTTTTGTTATAGGCCTTAAATAACAATGAAAGAAGCAAGTTGAGAGTAAAAAATCTCTTTTACAATTGCGTCCTGGCAAAGATTAGAAATACACCACTCACATGAGTTTAAAAAAAAAAAACGGATAGCATTAATCATCCATTAATACACATCCAAAATGACAATCATAACTAATCAGACCGTCTACAGACCAATGTTTCAAATTCCCCATTATTTCAAATCTTTTTAAAAGTATGTTGTGAATCCAGCTCTTTAAGCTCCAATTTTACTTGCAGGTTATTACTTGCAAAGAAAACTGAATGTTTCAAATCTCTTTTTCCTATTTCTGTACGTACCAGTGGTACAGAGAATGAATAAATATAACAATAATAATATAAACTAGGTTTTTGTTCTAGAAAATGATTATATCTGGCTGTCCTTAACTTTTTATAGAATGGATAAATGGGAAAAGAATTTTTATCATCCTAATTCATGCTCTAATTTGTAGCCAAGAAGTTCCTCTGTGTGATTGTATGTACACTATCTAATGCTTGTTATTGTTTTTTTTTCCAGCTGGAGGTTTTACAGCATCTGGATATCTCGGATGATAAGCAGTTCACGTCCGACGTGGCGCGGCAACTCTTGGAGACTCCTGGCATTCTGCCTCAGCTGGTGTCTCTGGACGTGTCTGGCCGTAAGCAGGTCACAGATGCAGCCGTCAAGGCTTTCGTGGAGGCCAGACCTGGCATGACGTTTGTTGGTCTGCTGGCCACTGATGCTGGATTCTCTGACTTCCTGTCTGGAGAGGGAAGCCTGAAGGTAACATTTTTTGTTTATTTGTTGTTTGTTTTAATGTAAAAAGCTGATTATGCTATTTTAAATTGTTGTAATTTAGATTTGAGGTTCCCTACAATTGTTTTACATTAATTTAGAGTCGTACATGCTTAATGTTGTTATAATATGCAGCTATTGTGGAAAAAAAAAAATTCTGATAGATTCTTTGCAATTTTATTTAGAAATGATAAACAAATGTCTTTTATTATTTTGTTTACTGGTGATGACATTTGTTTCTACATCTTAAACAAAATAATAATGTCATTTAAAGCATAAAATAGTGCTCAAATAAACAAAAAAGGGTCATGTTTTCAAACACGATTTAAAAAAAATAAGACTCCCAGACTTCATCAAGATTCTTTGGATTCATCTTCAATGCCTCCTTCATCTCACCCCAGACATGCTCAATAAGGTTCATGTCTGGTGACCGGGCTGGCCAACCCTGGAGCACCTTGACCTTCTTTTTCAGGAACTTTGCTGTGGAGGCTGAAGTATGAGGAGTCCTACCCTGCTGAACAATTTCTTCATCTTAAACAAAATAAAAATGTCATTTAGAGCATAAAATAGTGCTCAAACAAAAAAAGGTCATTTTCAGACACTATTTTATAAAAATAAACTCTATAAATAACAAAATAAATTTAAGAAATCAATGTTTGGTGGAAAAACCCTGACAATTTAATCACCATAAATTAAACCATTTGTTTGCTTTGAAACATCTCTCATTCTGACCACTTGTCATATCATGTACAACAAATTTTTACTTAAATTTGAAAAAATTATTATCAAACGCTTTTTAAAATTGACTTAAACGTATACCTAATACATCAAGTACATCTAACTTAGAAATTACAAGCGCTCTGTTAATGCTGAGTTCACACACCAATTGCAACATTAAGTATTTGCACGAGTAAAATGCATACAAAGTCAACGCAAACATGTAAATAGAGGCAAATTATTGCCCATGAGTAGGCCCACATGGAATATGCGCGTGCAGATTTGCGCAGATTTTCAGCCCATCATTGATTCTGTTTATTTACTTGTGTAAACGTGTGTAAATTTATATTTATTCAGTTTTTAAATTAATTACAGTAATATTATTGACTAATATGAAAATGTTCATATGATTTATTTACGCTACAGTTTGTAAAGTAATATTTTCTGTCGTTTTAGTAGATATATTATATGATAGACTTGCTTTGTTTACCAAATAAGTGGATCTAATTGGATTTGCATTATAAACATTTAATAAAAGTTAAAAAGGTATTAGAACAAATTAAAAATGAAAAGCTTAAATTACATGAAACTCCGGATGAAACATGAATATCGCGGTGATGCAAAGACGTTAATAGATTTATGTGCTATAACAGGTAAAACGGGAGCATGAAAGGAACATTCAAAAAGCAACTCGTGTAAACACCTTAATGATATCATTGTTTTATTCAGATGATTACTGATGAACATGTAAACATAGTCAATGTGAGTTTAGGTAAATTACCTAACGCCATTTTCAGTTAAATTTACATTAATTTTAGTTGATTAACCAACGTTAAAGTCTAAGAAAAAAACTCACTTAATTTTGACTTATTTTTTCTGAAAACACGACAATAGTTTTTGCTTGTCTGAAAAAAACTTCTTGATTTTAAGAATTTTTAGATATTTCGACTAGAAGCAAGACTTAAATACTTAGTTTTTGCAATGAGGAGCACTTTTAGACTTGAAGCGTTTTCTGTTTTGGCAGGTGACTGGAGAGGCCAATGAGACCCAGATCTGCGAGGCGTTGAGGCGATACAGCGAGAGAGAGGGCTTTGTCAGAGAGGCTCTTTTTCACCTCTTCAGCCTCACTCACGCCATCGAGAAACCCAGACCAGACATCCTGAAGGTACACCGATCAATCGATTGAATTTGAGCTCATTCCATGTCTCCATGGCTCACATCTCTTCTCTGCTCTTCTCATCTGCAGTTGGTGGCGCTGGGCATGAAGAATCACCCAACCACGTTAAATGTGCAGCTGGCAGCCAGTGCTTGTGTGTTCAACCTCACCAAACAGGAGCTGGCCTTCGGTATCCCAGTGAGACTCTTGGGGAACGTCACACAGCAGCTGCTCGAAGCCATGAAGACCTTCCCCAACCACCAGCAGGTATTAGATGAATTGATTCAAAGATGCATCATGATTCTTTCTCTAGCAATTCACCTTTATTCAATTCACCTTTATTTGTATAGCGCTGTTACAATGTAGATTGTGTCAAAGCAGCTTCACATAAAAAGTCATAGTAAATTGAAACCGTGTAGTTCAGTTTGTAGTGTTTAAGTTCAGTTCAGTGTGGTTTAATAATCACTACTGAGAGTCCAAACACTGAAGAGCAAATCCAACTATGCATAGCTCTACTGATCCCAAAGCATGAAAGCTAGAGGTGACAGCGGAGAGGTTAAAAAAACTTCACTAATTGGCGAAAGTGAAAAGTTAAAAAACCTAGAGAGAAACCAGACTCAGCTGGGCACGACCATTTTAATTTCTCCGCTGGCCAAATGTTCTCCACTCCTCCATGACCACCACAGTAGCTGCTCAGGACACGGCCTGGTCCAGGATATGGAAACCTTGGGATCGTCTCGTCGTTGGTCTTGGATCAAATCAGTGACTCTGCATAGTCTGAGGGCCTCGGGAAGAGTATCCCCAGGTGGAAATGGAGAATAAAGAGAATAATTAGCGTAGCTGCTGTTCATAGTGTACATAAACAAGATGCAGAAACCTGTGTGGAAGCCCGCTAAGTGATGCACTGAGTGTATGCTTTACTAAACAGATAGGTCTTTAATCTAGTTTTGAATTGGGAGAGTGTGTCTGAGCCTCGGACGTTATCTGGAAGGCTATTCCAGAGTTTAGGAGCCATAAATGAGAAGGCTCGACCTCTTATACTCGTCTTTGCAAGCAGAAGAAACGCAGAAAGGTTTAGAACTACTCAAGGGTGAGAAAATATTGAGGAAATTTCCATTTTTGGGCAAACTATCCCTTTAAGCATTCTACAGCTTAATTTTAAGATGACTGTGCAGTCTGTTTCAATTATAAACATGCATTTGAAATGTAAAGTTGAAAAGATGTACAGTGCATCCGGCAAGTATTCATAGCGCTTGACTTTTTTTTTTTTTTTTTTTTAAATTACAGCCTTATACCAAAATGGATTCAATTAATTTATTTCCTCCCAATTGTACACACAAAACCCTATAATGACAATGTAAAAAAAGATTTTTTTAAATTGTTGCAAATTTATTAAAAATAAAAAACCTGATAAATCACATGGACAGAAGTATTCACAGCCTTTGACGTGACGCTCTAAATTGAGCTCAGGTACATTCTGTTTCCACTGATCATTCTTGAGATGTTTCAGCAGCTTAATTGGATCACCTGTCAGTTCAGTACGGTTTCATTCCGCTGTGGCAGGAGGCAACCCCAGATTAATAAAGGGATTAAGCCGAAAAGAAAATGAATGAATGAATGAATAATACCTAAACATTTATTACATAATTGCTAGTTTAATAAAGCAAAAAATCTGAGAATGAGCACGAAAATCAGAAGGGATTATGAAATTGGATGATCTTTTTGGAAACTTGGATGAGCTTATTAATAATTTAAACGCACCTCAAAATCACCCTTGGTTTAGAATGTTGCTTAATATTTTATTGCAAGTCAACGCATTACATAACATTTTGATTATTCAATACAAATCTTTTTTTTTTTCCTCATGAAATGAATATGACTGAATTGTATAATGACGGTTTATTGCGGCCAAGCTGTGTATTCGGTTACAGGAAACGTAACTGCACACAAAAGAGCATTTGTAACATCGTGTTCCCCATGTCATGATGATGCAGAAGGTCTTGTGGTGAATGAGGAAGAGAATTCTAGAGGGTTTCACAGGTGCTTTGATTTCCTCTATTTTTTTTTTCAGCTTCAGAAGAACTGTCTGCTTTCTCTGTGCAGTGATCGAATCTTGCAGGAGGTTCCCTTTAACAGGTGACACACTGCACATGATCTATAATTCATCGCACACACATAAACATGATTCATAAACAAGTTTATTTATATAGCACATTTCACACACAATAGTAATTCAAAGTAATTTACATGAACAACAATAAAAGAAATATAAAATAAGTAAGAGAAATAAAATTGGGTTATATTTATATATGAAGAGTTCAGATGCGAAAGCCGCTGTACGCCACTTCTACCAAAAATGAGATGATGACTTTGAGTAAATGCTTTAGGCACATAGTACATCTTCAACTAATATTTTTGCTTCAAATCATCTAAATAGCAGCGTCAGCCGGTTCAGAAATAAGAGTTTGTTTGCAAAAGCCTCTAAACGTCACTTGCCTTTCAGGGCAAAAACCGATATGTCACGAGAACCAATCAGAAGGCGCGAATGGAATCACATTTTTTCAATGTTGCAGCGTGCTGATATGCCGGCTTTTATGAGGAGACTGTTTCATTCAGATTTAGATTATGATTTTAAAAGATGGGGTTTGATGAATTTAATCCTTTGAAGCCTGTCCAACTGTCAGTGAATGGCAAATGAAAATGTCCCTTACCTCAAAACTCTGTGCATTATAAGAAAGAAAACGCACTGTACAGTCGGAAGTGTAACATGCGTTCATAACATTTGTTTATGCAGTGACGCTGCTTTGAATGAGTCTGATTTAATATACATTAAACGACAACTGCATTTCACGAAAGACGAAGTTAAGATGCCTTTAGTGAATCTTTAGTGAATTTTCATCTAATTACACTGAAAAAAGGGGATTTAGCTGGTTTTGACACAAAAGATAATCTACCTTGTTAAAAACCAAATAATTGTGACATTTTTGCAAAAAGTTATTTTATTTGCTAGATAACCTTTTCATTAGCTATACAATGAAACTGCTAAAGCTAATCAGAGGAGCCTGATAGAAAATGCTCGTTTACAAGACAAGAGGTCTGATGGATTTTTATATATATATATTTAACATTTCATATTCATTTGATTGGATTCATTTCATTTGAGGGATTTAGCTTTTGGTCAGCTATGCCGTTTGAAAAAATTATACTTGATGATAATATATTAATTATCATCATTATTATTATTACTTAAATTAGTTTTCATATAGTGACATCTCTCACCATCATAAAACTTATTTTGTTATTTTGTTTGTAACACTGTTAGATAAGGATTTTATATATTAAGAATACTCGAATGGCTGTTTTTTTGTGTGTGTGTGTCTTTTCTGGAAGACTATTAAGTTATTGATCGTATCAAAGTGCAAAACCCCATTTGATGTGTTTTTTTATGTTTATGTGTTATTTATATATGAATAAAATTTTCTTGGTGGGGCAGTTAATTTGAATGCTTATTAAAAGCTTATGCAATACAACTTGTTTGTTTGTTTTTTATTTGTTTTTTATCATTTTGTCATGAAATAAGGCCATAGACCTGACATGACATTTTTATTTTCATTGTATTACACATACAACTGAAATGAACATTGTGATATTGTTTTTAAATTTAATTCGGAATTGTCTTTAAAAGGTCTACAAAGTCTTAAATTAAACCTTGTGAAACTAGAAGAAACCCTGATTTATTTTTTTTATTTAAATTTTTTTTTGGAACAAAACCACACACACACGTGCGCATGCCTCAAGTGAATCATTTTGACACACCTACTCATTCTTACTACAGTTTACCACATTAGTAAAATTAAGGAAAACGTGACCTATTTAATGTGAAGGTATTTGACCTAGTTATCAGATACACACACACACACTTTCAGTCAAGTGTATTATCTTGTTGTCACTAGTTTATCTGGGTTAATTATGATGTTTGTTTTTCAGGTTTGAAGCTGCCAAGCTGGTCATGCAGTGGCTGTGTAACCACGAGGATCAGAACATGCAGAGGATGGCAGTGGCAATCATCTCTATCCTCGCTGCTAAGGTGAGAACCGGTTTAACCGCAGAGAAGAAATGTTCCCGAGACACTCCAAGAACACATTCAGTACATTCTTACATTGTGAAATGTGTTATGACAGATCTTAGATAGATTAGGGTGTGAGCCATCATGGGATGTTTTCTTATATATATATATATTTAACTATGTATTTCATATATATATATATATATATATATATATATATATATATATATATATATATATATATATATATATATATATATATATATATATATATATATATAGTTAAATGCTTCTTTGGAAAGTATTTAAGGGCCTAAAATGTGTCAGGAAAATATGCCTGCAGCATATTTTGCACC